>NC_083098.1:109887921-110187921 GCF_949774975.1 Lagenorhynchus albirostris | reverse complement strand
CTCCTCAAGACAGTATCTTTTCCTCCATCTCCCAGTCCAGCACTTCCTGACTCCAGAGGGCCAAGAAAAAGGAAGGGAAATCAAGGCACAGAAGGGAAATGGGGTGAGAGAGGAGGAAGTTTTATAATGTGACAGTTCCTGGGCTTGGCGTCGCCTCTGCGCTCTAGAATCTGCAGCCCCTTATCAGTAATCCCTCTCCTTCCATTACATCCTTTCTCCTTTTCTTCAACCTGTCCACCAAGCTGCAGCTGGAGTCCTCATTCTAAAATCTGGTGTTTCCACTGCCTAAGGTTACAGTCTATGTTTTGAACGTGGCACATAGGCCTCTCATGGTCTGGTCCCTGACATTCTCTCCACAGTTCTCTCTCTACAGCCCCAACTCTGCACCCTAATGGCAGCTGTCATGCACCATTGGCCTGTCCCTGAATGGGCCTGACCCCTCAAATCTCTGTCTGTATGCAGAGAAAGTATAAACATCTCCAACTTTCTACAAGAGGTCCACGGATGAACACAGTGCAAGGTCTCGTTCCACACACATCTTGTTTTATCCTCTCAGCAACTGAGTGTTGACAGAACTCAAGGACCCTGCCCACATCTCTCAGTGAGAAGATGGCATTCCTGTATTTCCTGCTCTTAGTACAGAGCCCCACCCACAGGAATGGTTCAACACAGCTTGGAGGGACGTGACAGAGCTGAGCTTTAACACCAGATCTTTCCATCAGGGTCCTGGTGAGGGAGCATGAGTTTGAAATCAGGAATAGTGGACAAATTGACCTAAAATACTACTTAGTGTTTCAACCACTTTCCTCAATTCTTCCTGTTGATACATTATATTTTATAGGTGGGAAAATAGAATACCCAGAGAGGCCAAACACGTTGCCCGTGGCCACATAGCTATAAGTGCCCAAGCTGGGATTCAACGTCAGGCCTGTCTGACTGAAGGACCATTTCTTTCTAGTACATCGTGCCAGGATTCATGGAAATGGGGGGTGAGCACGATCCACGATCCCAGATTTACCCTGGAACTCACATGCTGTCCATTGTACCCAATTGCTTTCCCACGTTGATGAGCTCTGAGCCCCAGCAGAACTATCTTAACATATTGTCTGGTGACACTGGTTTCCAAAGCACTTATCAAAACATAATCAAACATGGAAAAGTCAGGGTGGAATCTAATTGTTATAACACATCCTCTTATCTGTGCTTCCCAGGGACTCTTTAATGGCATCACTTAGCACTGGGAGATGTTTAGATTTTGCTATATTTTGAGAACATTGTGAGAATTAAATGAGATAATGCATACGAAACACTTAGAACTGTGCTTGAATCCAATCCTTCCTCAATAAATATTTGGGCTGCAAATCTTTCTCAAAATTAATTCAACAATACATTTTTTTCCCTCTGAGTGCAGGATATGGGCCAGGGATTGCTCTTGGTGTTGGGATATATCAGTGAACAAAATAAAGATTCCTAACTTTCCTGGAACAAAACAGAAAAGGAGTTTTACCCTTGTGGGGGAGAAAGCTGAGAGGCACCATACACAGAAAGACATGTGGACAGGTGTGACTATTCCATGGGGTGGTCAAGGTGGGCTTCCATGAGGAGGTGTGCAGGTGTCAGCTCTGGGGTATCTGCAGGAAGAGCAACCAGCCCCAGGGATGGCTGGGGTGAAAACCTGAAGACAGAAGGCCAGTTGAGCAGTTGAGTCAAGGTGAGGGGGTCAGCATGGCTGAAAAGGACTGACTGCAGGGATGGATTGGGAAGACCATCCAATGGCCTTTTGGTGAATGAGGTCAGATGGGGTGAGGCATTAAATTTTTTCTCCAACAGAAGCCTGGGTGAGATGTAGGCAGGGGCCTAGTGGTAGGGAATTTGTGTGGGGTATTAGTCATCTTGGGTGTATGGTGTGTAGCACATTGGTGAGTGACTCAAATAATGGTAAACCCTGTCATCATGAAGAAGACAGGTGTCCTTGGGTATGTGAAGCTTATTTACAGAGGCTCCTGGAGCTGAGCTGCCTGTCTTGTTCTGCAGACATTTCCGATACCATGTGCCCCAGGAGCCCCCATCAGAAGACTCCTACTCGGCACAGAGCTCTAATTTTCCAGAAAGTTGAATATCATTGGAGATAAGCACATGAGCTTTGGAATCACCTAAGTGACAGTGCCTCCTTTTCAGCCTAGCAGTCCAGTTCGTCCCCAGTCAAAATGCGGTCCCTAGACCAGCAGCAACCCCCAAAAGCTTGCTAGAAATGTAGAATCCCAGGCACCACCTGAGGCCTACAGAACCAGGATCTGCATTGTACCAAGAGGCCAAGGGATCTGTGTGCACTTCAAGTGGGATAGGTTTAATGTGACCTTGGGTAAGTGACCTGATCCCTCTGTGCTGCATTTTCCCCATCTGCAAAACAAGGTGGATAAAAACACTTCCATCATAGAACTGTTATGAGAATCAAATGAGCTAATACATGAAAAGCCTTGTTACTTACTATTGCTTGTCACGTGTATGCATTCTCCTAATCAGGAAGGTCATGTGGTCACTATTAGCTCTGGGCACAGAACTTGGAAATGATAGTGACAGAGATGGGAAGAGTGAATGGGGGCCAGTGCAGCTGTCTGTGCATAGAGCCCCGGGAAGTATGAAGGGGGAAAACTAGGGTGCAAACTTTTAGTTACTGAGCAGCTTTACTGTCTTGTCACAGGGCTGGTCACTTTATCAATCCTCACAGTGATACTATGATGAAGGCATGACCATCCCCACTTGACAACGAAAGGAATGATCTCGAGGTCAAACAACTTTCCCAAGGTCATCTAGTAACTGTCAGTGTTCAGAGAAAGCTCTAAGTCTTTAAACATAAAGTCAGTAATGACGGGACCTTCCACACACGGCGATGCACTGGAGTCGGCTCACACTACACAGCAGAGCTGAGTGTTAAAAATGTCATGAATTTTGAAATCCAGTTGTTAACACAGTCTTCTAAAAAAATTAAATAAAATTACAATTGAATACACATATTAAAAGCAAATGTAATAAATACTTAAAATGCATCATTTCCTAATTATTTTACCACATTTTACTACTACCTGCAGTCTTGGTGCTATTTTTGTCTGTCATATTTGTAGGATGGAAATATGCTACTGTGCATTTCATGACCTCACATTGGCATTGACTTTGGCCGTAGTTGGAGCATATATACCACAGACATTGGCATGTGCTACAGATCAGGGTTTGACTTACTGCTTTGTTGTTAAATTAACTTAAAAAAATGATGGAAGAAATGTTGATAAAGCAGATTTAATTTAAAAGTTAGGGACTTCCCTGGTGGCGCTGTGGTTGAGAATCTGCCTGCCAATGCAGGGGACACGGGTTCGAGCCCTGGTCTGGGAAGATCCCACATGCCTCGGAACAACTAAGCCCGCAAGCCACAACTACTGAGCCCACGTGCCACAACTACTGAAGCCCGCACACCTAGAGCCCATGCTCCACAACAAGAGAAGCCACCGCAATGAGAAGCCTGCGCACCGCAACGAAGAGTAGCCCCCGTTCGTTGCAACTGGAGAAAGCCTGCAGGGAGCAACGAAGACCTAACACAGCCAAAAATAAGTAAGTAAGTAAGTAAATAAATAAATAAAATAAAAGTGAGTCATGTCTGTAGTTGTACCATTGTGAATAGCACAAGAACCGAGAAGATATTTTCCAGTATTCAAAACTAATTTCGAATTCAGCAAAGAAGTTGCTGACATCATTGATGAATCAGTGAAGTTCTGGCATCCTTCTTTGTGGTTTCGCTTCTGTTTTACTCATTAAAGTAAAGGAAAATATTAATCAATATTGATGTCCGAACTGTAGTCCCTTGTCAATTGCAACCAGAGGTTGGCTAGAGATATAAGTTTAGCAAAAATCAATAAAATCATTCTGTGAGAATCAATTGGCTATATGGGATGTATTTTAAGAATACCGTGTATTTGATTACTATTTGTAAATGGTATGCCATACATCTTTATATCAGTAAAATTTATAACACAACTTGTGTACATATATAAGCATACATTTTTTCCCCCAGGGAGCCGTTTGACAAACATTTACTAAAATTTACCAGAACACCACTGGCTAAGCCACCCTGAACCGTCACCATTTACGGTGTCCTAAGGCAGAAGGAGTTCAGCTTAGGTGCCAGAAATAGCTGGTATGTGGCACATCTGTGATTGGACCCTAGGTTTCAGCCCGAGTCATTGATTTTACTGTTCTGAGTCACATGTTTTTCATCTTGAAAGTGGGAACAATAATAATGCCTTGGCAGATGGGATGGGAAGCTGGTGCCCAGTAAAAGTTAATTCTATTCTCCTTTCAAGTGTAGGAACACAAAAGGAACAAAAGCCCATAGAATCATGTCGTCTTCCTCTCCTCTGCCCTCCCAAAGTGAATGTAAATCAGTGGGCTTCTGTATTCCCTCCCTAATACGTGGATGACTTCAATACTTGTTTCGCTGTACTTCGAGATCAACCCCCCTGCCCCCAGCATCTTTGTTTATAGCTAGAGGAGCTGTTAATTCAGGGCAGATCTAAGTTCAAATACCACTTTCTTTCATCCCCCTTAAAAAAAATCTTTGTCAACTGATTTGGGAGCGAAACAGGAGAAAAGTCCAAAATTCCCTTGTGATCTACAATGTGATTACAAAGGAATTACAAGGTGTGGGCTTCCCACCGGTGGGACCACAACCTGTTGAAGTGGGGAGGCTGCTGATTGGAAACTACTTTCCTATTTTCATCTTTTTCTGTACTAGGCACTTAGTAGCTACTCACAACTCTCCAGTAAATTAAATTCTAATTAGGTAACAGTTAATGTTTGCTCAGAGCATTGCAAATAAAGACTTTAACTAGTGATTCAGGAGCCAAGCCGATCTTTTAAAGTGGAAGGTTTGACTTCCCAGTAACTTCTAATGTGTTTTTCCCCACCTGCATCATGTAGGCAGAAAAAAGAGAGAGGGAAAAAATACATTTTATACTGCTCTGGCAGGCTCATTCTGTGGTTTGAACCTTTCACATCTCTTCTGCTATGTATCTAATCAGGAGAAAAATAATAGCTTTTGTTTTTGTTTTTAATCCTGGGCTGTAAGAAGAGGTGTGAGCAGAGAGAAAGGATGAGCAGAGTAGGTTCCATATGGTAGAATCACTAGCTTTTTAGTCATGAAGGAAAGAGTAAAAGAGTTTATTCAAAAGAATCAAGATTCTCAAGACAGTTTCTTAAACATGTAAACACAAATTTATCATATGACCCAGCAATTCCACACTTAGGTATCTACCCGAGGGAAATATCCACCCAACCCAAAAACTTGTATACAAATGTCCTTAGCAGTATTTTTCATAGAGCCAAAAATGGAAAAAAACAAAAACAAAAACTAAACATTCATGAATTGGGGAATGGATAGACAAAACGGGATATATTCACGCAATGGAATGCTACTAAGCAATAGAAAGGAATGAACTATTGCATATGCTACAACTTGGACAAACCTCAAAAACATGTTAAGTGAAAGAAGCCAGACACAAGAGATTACATATTGTATGATTCCATTCAGAACCTAGATGCGAGGTTGTCTGGGGCAAAGGGCGTGGGCTGGGAGACTGGGATTAATAGTAAATGGGGACAAGAAAATTTGGGGATGATGGAAATGTTCTAAAACTGTTTTATGGTGATGGTTATACAACTTGGTAAATTTACTACAAACAAATCATTAAATTGTATACTTGAAATGGGTGAATTATGTGATATTCTACAGATAATGATTTAAAATTTAGAAAACAGTAAGTTTCTATTTAAAAGAAGGTTTAGGAGAAAAATGACATATTACCAGCATCCTTAAGCTTTGATCATCAGCGAATGTCCCAGGCTCTGTCCTTGTCCACAGAAAACCTGTGAGTAGGTCCATGCTCTGCACCACCGCTCACCTCAGCTGAAACTCCCTAAAGGCTTAGTCTTTGTGGCTGTACCTGCCGGTAGGCAAACAACCACGGACCAAGAGCTGTAATTCATTCTAATAACACCCAGGTATCTCAGAAGGCAATCGCCCGGGCTTTCATGCTAAATTAGAGTTAAGCATAGTAATCAACTGTAAGGAAAATGAACTTACTCCTTTTTTAGGAGCTTTGTGTTTTCAAACCGGTCAGACTCCTCCAGCTGCTGCCAGCAAACCAGGGATGGGTATCAATGGGAGATAGCATCTTCGGGACTGTGTTTAGGTAATAATGATGTGGTCAAAACCTTGTTGGAATAAAATTGAATGTTATGAGCTTCTGTCCTTCTCAGAGCACCTTGGCTGTTCTCTGTGTGACAGTGACCTCACTGATTAGTTATTAGAATTGACTTCATCTCTGCAGGAAACACAGACGTGTATGTGATGGTAAGGGGGGAGGTATAAAGGGAAAAGAAAAGAAAGGAAAGGAAGGAAATAAAAGCGAATGCATTATAAATGCATTGGAATAGATCTCTACGATACTAAAAAATACCCCACAAAAAACCAAAATGTAAACAAATAAAAAGGTGTTTAACAGTATGCTGTGTGTATAGAGTCACAGGGAGTCCTCTCAGAGGACTGGTGTTCTTGTCCCCATTTTGCAGATGCAGAAACTGAGGCCAGGAGGCACGCACACCTTGCCCCCTAGTGATGAGTGGCAGCTGCCGGCAAAACTTATTCCTGTTTAGCCCAAAGCCCAGGATTCTTTCAACAATGCCCTGTTTTTGGTATTCACTGATGGATTCTAACTGGCACAAAAAGAAGGAGGCTAAATCCCCAGCTCTCCTTTTCTTTGCACACAAGAATGTGGGGAATCTGTACCTGGACACTCCTTCTTCCCCTTGGACATCCCGGCTAAGCAGGAAATTCTATGTATCAAGTTAAAGGGAAGCATGCAGCCATCTTCTTACATCTACCCCCCTTAGAGCTCACAACTCCTTACTGCGAAAACGAGAGACTTGGAGATCAGAAATGGAAAGCCGTACACCCAACCCACACAAGGCAGAGCTACCTCCATTCCTGAGGGCACCATTTTACTGGGCATCTGTGCCTTTTTTGGGGGGAGGGGGAATCAACTGCTTTATCCTTTCCAGTGGAGCTTTTGTACCCAGAGTATCCATGTTAACATTGATGCCAGAAGCCAGGTATTGTAAAGTCACCTCACTCAGACACTGACTTAACTGTCCCAGAATTATCGCTTATTACGTCTGGAGCTGCTCTGTGGGGCTCTCTCTAAACTCAGTGTCCTCCCCTCTCGTTTTCCCATAAAGGTGCCATGCCCTCCACCCAAGGAATGTTGCATCTCATACCAATAGAATTTCTCCTGCCCAGCTTGTAAGGCAGCCGGCTGATTCTTATTTTCAAATCTTTCAAAACTAAGATCCAGTTCTGCCTTCTTTAGTCTATCTTGCCAGCTTGCCCTGTTAGGTGGTCTCTCTCCTGGATCTCATGGTCTGTTCCCTCATCATGTTTACTATACTGGATTGTTACTACTGGTTTCCTTGTCTGTTTGTCCCTTGAAAGAGAGTAGAAACATCTTCCTGGAGAGGGCAGAATAGTAGCAATACATCTGAGACAGGGAGGTTCTTCAGGATGGGGACTGTATCTCATTTTGTTTCTAATTCACAGCCCCAAGCATGGTTACTGGCAGATAACTGATATTTATTAAACATTTGTGGAATAAGAAATGGATGAATAATATAAACACTGACCTATATAAAATAGATAACCAACAAGGACCTACAGTATGGCACAGGGTGCTATACTCAATATTTTGTAATAACCTACAAGGGAAAAGAACCTGAAAAAGAATATATATACGTATATATATATTCACACACACACATATATATATATATAACTGAATTACTGTGCTGTACACATGAAACTAACACAGCATTGTAAATCAACTGTACTTCAATAAAACAAAATAAATAAATTAAAAAAAGTAATGGATGAATGAGTCTATAACTCAATATAAGAAGGCTAAGTGTCATTGAGGCCTTTCCATTTAGGGGTGCTTTGAGTCAAGGGCATAAGCTTTGCTCGATAGAGTTGCAGCCAGAAATGTGGCTCATGTCTGAAGTGGACCACATCTAATGAAGACCTACAAAGACCCACAAATGTTAGCCTGGGATCTCTAGCCTTTGAGTTCGTTCTACCCTGATATTCCCTAAACCAACGTTAGATTCACTGTTATTATTCTGTCTCCTCCAGGAATATGCTAAAAACAAAATGCCAAGAGAAGGATGTTGCACGTGTTGAAAAATGGACCACTCACTTTGCACCTGGGGCCTGGAGCCTGTGGCTTCTCAGTGAACTGCCTTTGTGTGCAATGAACAATTTCCCAATTGCAGCCTCTTGTTCCATGATTAGATGATGGGGCTCCATGGGTAAGAGATGAACAATTCTAAGGGTAATTGAACACTCCACAGATTTTCACAGTGGATCAGCACCGAGCCGTTTAGCCCAGGTATTTCTGTGTTCGTGACGCTGAGAAATGTACACCGTTGAATGATTCTCATCTGGGCCAAACAGGACTTGGTATTGCAGTCTGGGTCATCAAAGCAAGTGGTTTGAGAGCAATGGCTGCTTAAAGACTAGAAAAAAAAGTTTTTGTTTGGAAATTTGAGTCCTTAAATTCTAGGCCTTGGAAGGTTTCAAGGAATAGAAAATAATAAAATGTCTTTGAGCTCTACCCCTTTGTTTGATAAATGCTGTATAGATTGTTAGGGGCATAGCCAGCCTGGAACCCATAGGTATTATTTCCATTCTACAGCTGGGGAAACTGAGGCTTCGGGCCACCTAGCTTAAAAACGGGTGATGTTGGGAAGCAAACTTGGGTCACCTGATTTCAAGCCCCATGTTTTTTCTAGACATTTATGTTACTTTGTTCATTCTTGGGTTCATCCTCAGAGAGCTTACAGTTCATGAGGAGACCTGACTGTGCAACAGGTCAAGGTTCACTGTGACACAGGCATGAGGACACAGACCCAAGTAGAGAGTCTCTTTATGATCATTGGTCCAAATAATGTGGGACAGAAAGGGGCCTTCATACCACAGAAAGGGACCTTCATACCACAGCAAAGATGTCTCCAGTCTGGCTGCGTTTCCCTCAGTTCTTTATTGAGAAAGAGCATGAGTTTGGTATCAAAACCCCTTGTCATGGTTTGGTAGAGGGAACCTCAGTACAAATACATAAAAAAATCTATACTATGAAATTCACCTATTCTAAGCATATGATTCAGTGACTTTTATTATGTAGGTTATACCTCAATAAAATTCTTAAAGTATTATTTAAAAAAATCTATACTATATACGGTTCTCATCATGAAGAATGGATCCTCCTTAACTCAATTAACTCATTGATTAGTTTAATGAGCTCCTGACAATAAATCTCTCTCTGAGTTTTTAGAAATATATACCTGGGTTGAAGAGGGTTAATGGACCATTTGCTCCAAGTTTCAGAGCGTGCAAAATTGGAGAGGCAGCCCCCTTACAGAATGATCTTTTAATACAGCTTTGTTCATTTCTTTCTTCAACAAATCTTGTCAGTGCCTCTGGGTAATTTAATATGATGGTCAGTCTGAGAGTTCTGGAGTCTGACTGCCTAGTTTAAATTTCAGCCTCTAATTTTGTAGTTGTGTGGACTTAGAGTGAAGGTCAGAACACACTTCTAAACCTCTGGTTTCTTGTCTACAAATCAGGTGTAGTACCAGTCTCTACTTCACTGGATATATAGGACTAAATAAGATGGTGCCCACACGATATAAACACCCAGTGCATTTTAGATACTATTATATTTAAGTGTCAGGCACACAGTGGTATAATACTTAAAAATAATTGTGCGTTGACCTCTAGGGATTCTCAGTTTAGAGGAGGAAATAAGCAAATGCACAAGCAATTTCAATGCCCTGTGAAAATTCTATGTATGGAAAATACAGCTGCTATGGAAGAAGACCCAATCTTAGAAAAGCTTTTGTGGAACCTCAGTCAGGATGGCAATGTTTAGACTGAAAGGATAAAAAGGCAGACCAGTGAAGAGGGGTATGGGGATGTGTTAAATGTAACACTTGCAAGGTATGTGTTTAATTTGGAACATTGAGATGTGCTTAAGACGTGAATTCCTGTGAAATGAGAATATCCCAGTGATTGCAGCCAACCAGCATTTGGAAGTGCTTTCTCTCGTCTCCACCCCCAGGTGGAAAAGTACAGAGCCCAAGTAGGTTAGGCTTACAGCATTTAAACAATGCAGAGCATTAAAGCTAGAGAGATGTCAGCAATGCTGGGACAGGTAAGCGCTGATGTGCTTTGCTGGACCCTAATCTCAAGACATCTTAAATGATAGACGTTCCATGAAAAGAAGCAACCTAATGTCAGGTGGTTTTATTTTACCAATTGGATATGAAACACCACAGGCAGACCTCCTGCAGGACTTCTCAGAGACTTCATTTTGTAAACTTCAAGCATCATGAAACTCAAGAGGGAGAGTTTGTCTTGCTTTCCATATTATTTGGTTATAAAGCAACTCTTTGTTCTTCAGCAGATCTTTAGTGACTGGTATCCAAAGGAACACATTGGGAAATGGTGAATCTGCCCAAATTCCTTGTCCTATGATTAAGGAAATAGTCCTACGGTGGGGAAGTGACCAGCCTGACATCTCCAACCAAGCTGGTGGCAATTCCCTGCTGCGCTCAAGACTTTCTTGATTTCACTTCACTGATTACTGGGTGGAGAGATCGAGATGTCCTTCTTGGTAGTTTCCAAGAAGAACGAATTGCAGTGGTTTCATTGGACAGTAAAATAATAACCGTCATAACACTGTGAATACGAATGAGTCTTTTATGCCCAAAGCCCCAGGCGCACAAGGAACACGCAGGCCTTGCTCTCCAAGAGGCCTTTGACTTGGAGATCTCCTGCGTCTGGAATCGTAAAACCACCCAAGATTTTAACAGACAAATCAAGCAGGCTCTGGGGATGTCTGATGGGATTTGAAGATCGCTATTACAGGGAGACATTAATCAACGCAACTGAAAGCGTTCTGCGCATAAAGGAGAGAGTGGAAGCAGACGTGAAAGGCTGAGGTCACCGTGAGGCCATTTTAACAAGTTGTGTTTGCTTTTCTCGCTGCTTCTACATGGAGTTCGGCTCTTCTGGGCTCCTTTCTCTCCTTCCAATCTACTGTTTCCTTTAGTCCCAGTGAGATCATGTGTGAACTTTGGAAATGAAGAGAGAGGCGTTTATTGTACTAAGGGTGTGTGTGTGTTGCTTGTGCTTGTGTGACAGAGAGACAGAGAGAGAGAGACAGAGAGAGATGGAGATAGAGAGACAGAGGGAAAGAGACAGCCAGAAGGAGACACAGAGACAGAGACAGAAACAGAGACAGAGATACAGAGAAACATATACAGATAAAGTGAGAGAGAAAGAGACAAAGAGACACAGACAGAGAGAGAGGCACCCAAACCAAGCCTCCTTTTGTTGATTCTGTACCAGGTCTGTTCCCTGTAAACTCCCAGTGACGTATCTGAGGGCTAACGTGGTTCAGGAGAGAGGGGTCCCATCTAGGGAGAAGGGTCATTTAGACCCGGAAAGGAAGCCAGCATTCGTGACCTGCCCTGGACCAGGCACACTCATTCCTGCTGCTCATTCCATTTAACCTTCATGGTTCAGGCATAGGAAGGATTCTTCTTATCTTCCAACTCTAGCCACTGAATGTTGGGGGATGCCCTTGACCTGTCTGTACCTACCTGGCTAGTAGGTAGCAGTGCCGCCTTCACACTCAGGTCTCTCCACCCTGAGCCCATGCCTTTCCCACTGTGCAGTGACCCATCCTCTAGGGCCAGCTCTGCCTCCTTCCTACAGAGTCTGGGGGAAGTTACCCTTGAACACGGGACTCAATCTACATCTATAGGATGAGGATTTCTCTGCGGGCAACGGTCTGATTAAGGTTTTTTATTTCTAAGAGGCTTAGATTTTGGACAGACAGCTCCTGCCTCCACCTTGCTGTTTCTCATTCATCCTCTTCCCACCTATCTTCTTACTTCATTGACCTGCATCAGCCTATCTTACTTCCTCTGAATTTCTTGAAAGGTCTTTAATTTACTCACACATTCTTTCTTTCCCCTCCTGACAACTGGAGGGCCAACTCCTCCCCCTTCCCCCTCCCCTTTCCTTTTCTTTAAAAAATTAATTAATTTATTTTTGGCTGTGTTGGGTCTTTGTTGCTGCACGTGGGCTTTCTCTAGCTGTGGTGAGAGGGGGCTTCTCTTGTGGTGGAGTATGGGCTCTAGGCATGCGGGTGTCAGTAGTTGTGGCACGTGGGCTCAGTAGTTGTGACTCACAGGCTCTAGAGCGCAGGCTCAGGAGTTGTGGCGCACGGGCTTAGTTGCTCCGCAGCATGTAGGATCTTCCCGGACCAGGGCTTGAACCTGTGTCCCCTGCATTGGCAGGCGGATTCTAAACCACTGTGCCACCAGGGAAGCCCCCCCCTTTTTTCCTCCTTTTTTTAAATTTGACTTTTAAGTTTTTATTTATATAACAATTTAATTGCAAAAATAATTCATGGACGTTGTAGAAAATTGAGTAAATAACTACAAGGGAAAACAAAAAAATAAAAATCACGCAGTGCAAATTTTGACATATTCTGGCTTACAGCAGACACACGAATAAATGACAATTATTTTTGGTAAAAGATATGTGCATAATTAAACATGCCTCCATGAAATCATACTTGATGGCTGCATAACATTTCAGAAGATGGCTTTTAGACTATATTTTAACAATTTCCCAGATTCATGATGTGTGCTTTCATAAGTGCCTTTGTCCTGACACTCATTACGTATGGGTTCTTTTTTTTTTTTTTTTCGGTACGCGGGCCTCTCACTGCTGTGGCCTCTCCCGCTGCGGAGCACAGGCTCCGGACGCGCAGGCTCAGCGGCCATGGCTCACGGGCCCAGCCGCTCCGCGGCATGTGGGATCCTCCCAGACCGGGGCACGAACCCGTGTCCCCCGCATCGGCAGGCGGACTCTCAACCACTGCGCCACCAGGGAAGCCCTACGTATGGGTTCTTTGAGCAGGCTTTTTGACTTCTCTGTGCCTCAGTTTCCTCGCCTGCACCACAGGGAGAGCTTTGTGCCACTTTTCTTCCATAGAACCAGGTCTAGAACCCAACTTTCATAGTTTCTGGTTTTCTTGTGCTGGGTAAATGTCACCTAGTGTCAGAGGCATGTCTGGGACAGCTGTGCCTTCCTCTTCCAAGGAGCTTAAACATTTTTTTTCCCCTCAGTTGTTGGCTGGAAAGTTGACAGGCACAGGGAATGGATTTGTTTTACTGGTGATGTTATGACTTTCTCAGGGGCCAGGACCAGCCCCAGGAGTGTGGAGCTGTATGCGGCCCCAGGCTGTGGAGCACAGTTACCTTCTTTATGTAGAAGAGGAGGTTCACCACACACACACTTCCAAGACTGGCCTTGTGGCCAAAGGCCTGTGAATGCCCAGTGTTCTGAGCCTTCAGAGCCTGGCAAAAATGAGAATCCTTTTCTGCTAGCCTGGTCCTTCCTCCCTTTGCTCGGGCTTTTGGAGAAAAAGTCAATTATCCATGTAAACCTCTGTATAGTTACCTATTAATAACCTCTACCTAGTTTGCTAACATATAGTGTCATATTGATTCATTTATTCAAACAGTATGACCACTTGGGTCCTCGGTTAGAGGTGTAGCGAATGCTATTGGTGCCCCCAGTGGACCCCTTTACTGCAGCAGTCCCCAACATTTTTGGCACCAGGGACTGGTTTCGTGGAAGACAATTTTTCCATGGATGGCGGGGCGGAATGGCTCAGGTGGTAATGCTAGAGATGCTTTTTTTTTTTTAAACATCTTTATTGCGGTATAATTGCTTTACAATGGTGTGTTAGTTTCTGCTTTATAACAAAGTGAATCAGTTATACGTATACCTATGTTCCCATATGTCTTCCCTCTTGCGTCTCCCTCCCTCCCACCCTCCCTATCCCACCCCTCCAGGCTGTCACAAAGCACCGAGCCAATATCCCTGTGCCATGCGGCTGCTTCCCACACTAGAGATGCTTTGATCGTTCGCCGCTCACCTGCTTTGCAGCCCGGTTCCCAGCAGGCCGCGGACTGGTAGCCGTCTGTGGCCCGGGGGTTAAGGACCCCTGCTTTACTGGACCAGTGCACCCTTCCTCCTGCCACTGAGAGGTGACTGCTAACAGTTAAGATTTGCACCTTTTTGGGAGGGTTGTCTCTGACTGACAGGAGGCCCCTGGCCTGCTGATGCCTGAGAGGTTGGGTTCCCCACTCCCACCCCCATGGGCAACCTGAGCCACTGACTGACTCAGCTCCCTACCTCTTTGTTGAACAGTCTCTATGACACTTACGCTTGGGAGTTTCCTGCGTGATCAGGGGTCAGGCAGATTTCCGCATAACTCTCCCGGCCCCTCCTGGTTTCCTCCCTGCTGCAGGGTGCACTCTGTCCCTAAATCACTCACACATGAATCCCTGTCGCAGGCTCTGCTCCTAGAAACTGATATTCGCACAAGGTTTGGCAGACAATGAGGTGGACTTCAGCACCGTCTGTCACTTGGAGAGGATCCTCTTAAGGGCCTTCCCACACCCCTCTTTCTTGTGCCCCTCCAATATGTTTCCAGAAAGCAGCCTACGGATACCTTAAAACGTATCTGTTTATGTCCACCCCACTCCTGAAACGTTCAGTGTCTCCTTGTACTCAGAGCAAAGACCACGCGGACCACACTGCTTGGCTTTTTCAGTCTTCACAGGCTGACCCTTATCTTCCTCCCTAACTCAGGCCATACTGACGTTTCATTTCCTCAAAGAGGCCATTATCCCTTCAAATTCAAGGTCTTTCTCCATGTGGTTCCCTCAGATGGGAAGTTTACTTATTTATTTATTTTTCTACACTATTTGTTTAGTTTTCCAATTGTCCTCCAGATTTCAGCTCAAGGTGACAGTCTAACTCAGATGACATCAACATAAGTCACCCCTGGACTTCATGTAATTTGGAAACATTCACTTGTGAGATTATTCACTCTCTTTTTCTCTCTGAATTAATGTTCATTTTCGAAAAGGCAGGGTTTGTTTCTCCATTGCTCACCAGGATATGACAGCCCCTAGAAAGGTACCTGGGACATTGCAGAATGGAGCAGAGGGGCAGAGGGGCTTTGGAGGCAGGGGGAGATGGATTCAGTTCCTAGCTGCTTGGGACAAACTGTATGGTGTTGGCCATTGTCCTTCAGTGAGGACAGCAGTGCCAGCCTCCCTCACAGGCTTGTGCACAAGGCCTTGCTCAGTAACTAGTGGTTATAACCACTAGTGGTTTAACTAGAGCTAAACTGGCCTTTGCTTTAAGGAGGAGGGGTAAGGTGGGCTCACCTTCCCAAAACATACCAACAATTGAAATCCAAGGCAATAGAGTGCTCTCTTGGGAGATTCCTGACAGTTCACCTGTTCTGGGACCCAGAAGTGAACTCTGACCCAGAGGGGTGAGAAGGCACTAACAGCTCTCAAGGCTACGAGAGAGGATGCCCAGAACTAGAAAACCTCAACCCAATATTTAGAGTTTCAGCCAACCTCAGAGAACGTGCACATCCTATTTCCTATTCACATAATCTCACAGGCTGGGCTGAGCGTCATTCCTTTTCATTCACTCATCCATTCATTCATTCATCTATTTATCCACCCTTTCATGTTCATAAGCTCATATGCTTCTTTATTAATTACACCAGTAAATCATTACTTATGGGGAGCCTACCACAAGCCAGGCAGGCACTATTGTCCTACGTATGTTATAGTGGGCCGCCCCTTAAAATAGGTCAGCAGAATTGAGGGTGATGTTTACGCCCATGCACATTTATCTCCATGCACATTTGTTGAATAAACGGATGGGAAAATGAGTAAGGGCTGTGATGAAGGTATTTACAGAAAGTGTAGATGAGAAACACAAAAGAAAATGCCCTCTCCCATATTACATCAATCTTGCCAAATGCCAGAGCCGTTTTAGGGAATCAACGTTTCCTGACCCACTCTCACTTCCCATCAGAGCATAATGAAAGCCTTATTTCCAGCCTTCCATTTCCCTCCTGCTCCTCCTAGTGTCTACTCATCTTAGAGTCAACATGATGAGGTCAGCTCCTGAAGGACTCTAAAGGATCTAAGTACCGTCTGAGTGACCCCTGCCTGGAGCATATTGATTGAAAAGCATTTCCACGCTGTCTAAGTTACGCATCATCTCTCATAAAGGCTGAGCTCCAGCTGGCTTCTGCAGGAAGTCATTTAATTGTGTTCTGTTCTAGGATGGGCAGCAGTGGGTAAAGCAGAAGCCTGGAGACTGGAGACAGGTGGGAAAGGATATAGATATTGTCTCTGCCTCAGATGCTCAGATGAAGAGAAAGAAAATGAAATGGCTGGAGAGGAAAGATCACAATTAAAGGGAGCTAGAAAATTTCCAGATCATGTGTAGTTGGAAAATAAGATGAAAACACTTGGTATATCTATATCTAGTCTATCTATGCCTATATCTATATTTATATCACCTAGACATATAGATCTGTATAGTTATTTATACCTATTATCTATCTATATATCTAATCTATCTATCCTCTATCTATCTCTATCTGAAATTGTCAGGAACTTGGGGTAAGGCAAATAATTTTTTAACATTACATAACAATTTCAACAATTTTTAATTACACATCTGATAGTAATTTACTCCAGTCCCATCACCAAGTAACAGGGCAATAGAGGAGAGAAAGAGAAATGAAAAAATGAAAAGGGAAATTATAGTGTCTGGCAATTAAAAAACTTCTATCTCTTTTCATTCTCAAAATCACTTGGTGACACGATAATTATTTCTACATTTTAGCAAAGCTCCAACCACAAAAGGATTTTCCCAATTGTTCTTCAGATGTCACACAGCTAATGACAATGGAATAAAAACTCCAATGGTCTGCTTCTGAGGTCTTTCTATTTGAATCCCTAGCCTCTTTTTCTGAATAGAGAGCTCGATACATATGTCACTTGATTCACAGATTGCGTTGCAACATTAAACAGTAGTTGACAGCATGGACGGCCCTTGTGTAGGGTGACCACCTGATATCTACGATTAAATGCCTGACAGGCATCTAAAAATTAAAACATTCAAAATGTGACTCTTATTATTCACACCTCTATCTCCACAGGCTTTCTTGGTTCTATAAATGTCACCTTCTTTCACCCAGTTGTGCAATAGAAGAGTCCAGGAATCATCTTTGACCATCTAATACCCCCAGAGCAAGCCTTCACCATTCTTGGAGAGTTTCCCTCCAAACCAACTCCTGGATTGGTCCACTTCTCTCTATCTGACCTCCTCCACACCCACCATCATCTTTGCTGGTCTCCTGGTCCACCAAGTGTTCCCACGGCATCTTTAACCCTTATCAGAGCTTCGTGTAAAGGAATACAAAAGAACAAGGTGCGGAACTTCTATTCTGTCCTGGCAATCTGTGTAGCATTTCAGACATATCACGATATACAACCTTCATTGAGCATATCTGACCTTCGTGTGACTATTTGCGGAACATTTGTTTCTTTCACCATATTGTAACACTGAGAGGGCTTGGGCTGGCTCTCTTTGTGTACCATGCATCCTATGTTAGACCCAGCCCAGCCCAGTGTCCGACAATCATGCTCCTCTTTTTTTGATAAATGTTGTTGGTGCACATTGACTGCACTTTTCAAACACAACAGGTTCACGGTTTGTCCTCCAGAATGTTCCTACTATTGAAAGAGTCATGGCACATAAACCATAGGACATTCATCATTTTTATTCACTTCTCACATAAAAATTTTCCAATTTTATTTCCACCACTTTTAATGTTCTCACGACTTTTGCATTCATCACATATCATGAACTAAAGAATATTTAAAAAATACCTCAAACCTAGATCCAGATAAGCAAATATGGCGAGGCTACTCACAACAGAAGCATTTTAGATCTGGAACTTCTTTTCTTTTATAGAATGAAAGCTAAGTTAAAGGTTCTTAAGTTGAGGCATGCACATTATCTTAGGTTGAGATCATTGTCATTTGTGCTGTTAATTATGATTATCATCCTCACCATTGTTACTAGTGGCTTGTGGCTTTCTCAGAGGATCTGATGAGAGCTAGTGTTTACTTAGTACTTATTTTGTGCACGGTGATATGTTAACATGTCATCTACATTCCCTTCTTTAATTCTTATTCCCTATGTGGGAAGTTTGATTGTGATCACGGTTTGCAGGTGAGGGAAATGAGATAAGCAATTTGATGGAAATGGTACACCTGACCCAAGAATATCTGGCCTTAGCACTAATGTCCTTTCCTCTTGACCGCAATGCCCTCTTGGATGTCTGCAAGTTCTCCAAAGACTAAGAATTCAGTCATCTTTCTACTCCAAGTTTTTATAACTGTTCTATACCATACCACACAGTAGGAATGAAATTGGCCTGAAAGACATACATACAAGAAGCAGACATAATTGTTATAGGAGCAGCAATTACAATATAAAAAGTGCTAGACATCATTATGTGCCTTCACGTACAATATTTCATTGACTCCCAGGGTCAGTCCCATGAGGTTAGTTGAAGTGGGACAAGTCAAACAATGTTGGGTGCTCTGTCACATAAAGATGATGGCCACGCATTGTGTTTACATATTCCCATGAATACTTAGAACAACCAGTGAGGTTAGAATTAGAACTTCCATTTTACAGACAAGGAAAATGAGACCCAGGATGGTTAAGTTATCTGCTAAGATCACACAGGTTGAGCTGGGTTCAGACTGGGTCTCACCCTGAGCCCTGCCCTTAATCCTTGTGTGACAACCCCTCTCCTCGGCCAAAACTTATTCTTGAAGGTGCCAGAGCTTAGAAAAGGGAGTCTGAGCCAGTGGGGATTTCAGGGAAGGCTTCTGAAAAAATAGGAGACACTGTGGAAAGACTAAGGAGGAAGGATGAATAATCGTCTTGAAAAATCTTCCCACTGGAAGCTTTGGATATAAAAGAAGACAGGGGAGACCCTCAAGATGGCAGAGAAGTAAGATGTGGAGATCACCTTTCTCCCCATAAATACATCAGAAATACATCTACATGTGGAAACACTCCTACAGAACACCTACTGAATGCTGGCAGAAGACCTCAGGCTCCCCCAAAAGGCAAGAAAATCCCCACATACCGGGGTAGGGCAAAAGAAAAAAGAAAAAACAGAGACAAAAGAATAGGGATGGGACCTGCACCTCTGGGAGGGAGCTGTGAAGGAGGAAAAGTATCCATGCACTAGGAAGATCCTTCACTGGCGGAGATGGGGGTGGCAAGGAGAGGAAGCTTCAGAGCCGCAGAGTAGAGCACAGCAACAGGGGTGCAGAGAGCAAAGTGGAGAGATTTCCACACAGAGGATCGGTGCCGACCAGCACTCACCAGCCTGAGAGATTTGTCTGCTCACCTACTGGGACAAGTCAGGGCTGGGAGCTGAGGCTCAGGCTTCAGAGGTCAGACCCCAGGGAGAGTACTGGTGTTGGCTTCGTGAACACAACCTGAAGGGGACTAGTGCACCACAGCTAGCAGGGGGAGTCTGGGAAAATGTCTGGATATGCCTAAGAGGTAAGAGACCATTGTTTCAGGGTGCATGAGGAGGGGGGATTCAGAGAACAGCCTAAACAAGCTCCAGAGACGGGTGCGAGCTGCATCTATAAGTGCGGACTCCAGAGACAGGCATGAAATGCTAAGGCTGCTGCTGCAGCCACCAAGAAGCCTGTGTGCAAGCACAGGTCACTATCCACATGTCCCCTCCTGGGAACCTGTGCAGGCCGCCACTGCCAGGGTCCCCTGATCCAGGGACAACTTCCCTGGGAGAACACACGGCGCGTCTCAGGCTGTTGCAATGTCACACTGGCCTCTGCCCCTGCAGGCTCACCCCGCCTTCCATATCCCTCCTTCCCTCTGGCCTGAGTGAGCCAGAGCCCCCTAATCAGCTGCTCCTTTAACCTAATCCTGTCTGGGTGGGAACAGGTACCCTCAGGCGACCTACATGCAGAGGTGGGGCCAATACAAAGCTAAACCCCAGGAGCTGTGCGAACAAAGAAGAGAAAGGGAAATCTTTCCCAGCAGCCTCAGGAGAAGCAGATTAAATCTCCACAATCAACTTGATGTACCCTGCATCTGTGGAATACCTGAATAGACAACGAATCAACCCAAATTGAGGTGGTGGACTTTGGGAGCAACTGTAGACTTGGGGTTTGCTTTCTGTATCTAATTTGTTTCTGGTTTTATGTTTATCTTAGTTTAGTATTTAGAGTTTATTATCATTGGTAGATTTGTTTACTGATTTGGTTGCTCTCTTCCTCCTTTTTGTAAAAATATATATATGTATATATATATATATTTGTTTTCCTTTTTCTGTTTTTGTGAGTGTGTATGTGTATGCTTCTTTGTGTGATTTTGTCTGTATAGCTTTGCTCTTACCATTTCTCCTAGGGTTCTGTCTGTCCTTTTTTTTTCTTCTTAAGTATAGTTTTTAGCGCTTGTTATCATTAGTGGATTTGTTTTTTGGTTTGGCTGCTCTCTTCTTTCTTTCCTTTCTTTATTACTTAAAAATGTTTTTTCAATAATTTATTTTTTTAATTTCAATAACTTTATTTTATTTTTTTCTTTCTTTCTTTTTTTCTCCTTTTTCTGCTGAGCCATGTGGCTGACAGGGTCTTGGTGCTCTGGCCTGATGTCAGGCCTGTGCCTCTGAAGTTGGAGAGCTGAGTTCAGGACATTGGACAACCAGAGACCTCCTGGCTCCATGTAATATCAAATGGTGAAAGCTCTCCCAGAGATCTCTGACTCAACACTAATACCCAGCTCCACTCAATGACCAGCAAGCTACAGTGCTGGACACCCTATGCCAAACAACTTACAACACAGGAACACAACCCAACCCATTAGCAGAGAGGCTACCTAAAATCATAATAAGGTCACAGAAACACCCAAACACACTACTGGATGTGGCCCTGCCCACCAGAAAGACAAAATCCAGCCTCATCAACCAGAACACAGGCACAAGTCCCCTTCACCAGGAACCCTACACAACTAACTGAACCACTGGGGGCAGACACCAAAAACAAAGGGAACTACGAACATGCATCCTGTGAAAAGGAGACCCCAAATACAGTAAATTAAGCAAAATGAGAAGACACAGAAACACACAGCAGATGAAAGAGCAAGGTAAAAACCCACCAGACCAAACAAATAAACAAGAAATAGGCAGTCTACCTGAAAAAGAATTCAGAGTAATGATAGTAAAGATGATCCAAAATCTTGGAAATAGAATGAAGAAAATAGAAGAAACGTCTTACAAGGACCTAGAGAACTAAAGAGCAAACAAACAGTGATGCACAACACAACAAATGAAATTAAAAATTCTCTAGAAGGAATCAATAGCAGAATAACTGAGGCAGATGAACGTATAAGTGACCTGGAAGATAAAACAGTGGAAATAACTACCACAGAGCAGAATAAAGAAAAAGGAATGAAAAGAATTGAGGACAGTCTCAGAGACCTCTGGGACAATATTAAACACACCAGCATTCGAATTATACAGGTCCCAGAAGAAGAAGAGAAAAAGAAAGGGACTGAGAAAATAACTGAAGAGATTATAGTTGACAACTTCCCTAATATGGGACAGCAAATAGTCAATCAAGTCCAGGAAGCACAGAGAGTACCACACAGTATAAATCCAAGGAGAAACACGACAAGACACATATTAATCAAACTATCAAAAATTAAGTACAAAGAAAAAATATTAAAAGCAGCAAGGGAAAAACAACAAATAACATACAAGGGAATCCTCATCAGCTGATCTTTCAGCAGAAACTCTTCAAGCCAGAAGGGAGTGGCAGGAGATATTTAGAGTGATGAAAGGGAAAAACGTACAACCAAGATTACTCTACCCAGCAAGGATTTCATTCAGATTTGATGGAAAAATTAAAACCTTTACAGACAAGCAAAAGCTAAGAGAATTCAGCATCACCAAACCAGCTTTACAACAAATGCTAAAGGAATTTCTCTAGGTAGGAAACACAAAAGAAGGAAAAGACCTAAAATAACAAACCCAAAACAATTAAGAAAATGGTAAGAGGAACATACATATCTATAACTATGTTAAATGTAAATAGATTTAGTATTCCAACCAAAAGATATAGAGCGGCTGAATGGATACAAAAACAAGACCAGTATACATGCTGTCAACAAGAGACCACTTCAGACCTAGGGGCACATACAGACTGAAAGTGAGGGGATGGGAAAATACATTCCATGCAAATAGAAATCAAAATAAAGCTGAGTAGCGATACTCATATCAGACAAAATAGACTTTAAAATAAAGACTATTACAAGAGACAAAGAAGGACACTACATAATGATCAAGGGATCAATCCAAGAAGACAATATAACAGTTGTAAATATTTATGCACCCAATATAGGAATACCTCAATACATAAGACAAATGCTAACAGCCATAAACAGAGAAATCAACAGCAACACAATAATAGTAGGGGACTTTAACATCCAAGTTTCACCAATGGACCAATCCTCCAAAATGAAAATAAATAAGGAAACATAAGCTTTATATGCCACATTAAACAAGATGGATTTAATTGATATTTATAAGACATTCCATCCAAAAACAACAGAATACACTTTCTTCTCAAGTGCTTATGGAACATTCTCCACAATAGATCATATCTTGGGTCACAAATCAAGCCTTGGTAAATTTAAGAAAATTGAAAATGTATCAAGTATCTTTTCCGACCACAATGTTATAAGACTAGATCAAATAAAGGAGAAAAAAAAGGGAAAAATACAAACATATGAAGGCTAAACATATGCTACATATAACCAGGAGATCACTGAAGTTATCAAGGAGGAAATCAAAAAAATACCTAGAAATTAATAATGAAAACATGATGACACAAAACCTATGGGATGCAGCAAAAGCTGTTCTAAGAGGGAAGTTTATAACAATACAATCCTACCTAAAGAAACAAGAAGTGTCTCAGATAAACAACCTACCCTTACATCTAAAGCAATTAGAGAAAGAAGAACAAACAAACAAAAAAAACCCAAAGTTAACAGAAGGAAAGAAATCATAAAGATCAGCTCAGAAATAAATGAAAAAGATATGAAGGAAACAATAACAAAGATCAATAAAACTAAAAGATGGCTTTTGAGAAGATAAACAAAATTGATAAAACATTAGCCATACTCATCAAGAAAAAAAGGGAGAAGACTCAAATCAATAGAGTTCAAAGTGAAAAAGGAGAAGTAACAACTGACACTGCAGAAATACAAAGATCATGAGGGATTACTACAAGCAACTATATGCCAATAAAATGGACAACCTGGAAGAAATGGACAAATTCTTAGAAAAGCAGAACTTTCTGAGGCTGAACCAGGAAGAAATAGAAAATATAAACAGACCAATCACAAAAACTGAAATTGAGACTGTGATTAAAAATCCTCCAACAAACAAAAGCCCAGGATCAGATGGCTTCACAGGCAAATTCTATTAAACGTTTAGAGAAGAGTTAACACCTATCCTTCTCAAACTCTTCCAAAATATGGCAGAGGGAGGAACCCTCCCAAACTCATTCTACCAGGCCACCATCACCCCGATACCAAAACCAGTCAAAGATGTCACAATGAACGAAAACTACAGGTCAATATCATTGGTGAACATAGATGCAAAAATCCTCAACAAAATACTAGCAAACAGAATCCAACAATATGTTAAAAGGATCATATACCATGATCAAGAGGGGTTTATTCCAGGAATGCAAGAATTCTTCAACATACACAAATCAATCAATGTGATCAAAAATATTAACAAATTAAAGGAAAAAAACATATGGTCATCTCAGTAGATGCAGAAGAATCTTCTGACAAAATTCAACACCCATTTATGGTAAAAACCCTCCAGAAAGTAGGCATAGAGAAAATTTACCTCAACATAATAAAGGCCATATATGACAAACCCACAGCCAACATTGTTTTCAGTGGTGAAAAACTGAAACCATTTCCTCTAAGGTCAGGAATAAGATAAGGTTGTCCACTCTCACCACTATTATTCAACACAGTTTTGGAATTTTTAGCCACAGCAATCAGAGAAAAAAAAGAAATAAAAGGAATCCAAATCAGAAAAGAAGAAGTAAAGCTGTTACTGTTTTCAGATGACATGATACTATACATAGAGAATCCTACAGATGCCACCAGAAAACTACTAGAGCTAATCAATGAATTTGGTAAAGTAGCAGGATACAAAATTAATGCACAGAAATCTCTTGCATTCCTATACACTAATGCTGAAAAATCTGAAAGAGAAATTAAGAAAACACTCCCATTTACCATTGCAAAAAACCCAATAAAATACCTAGGAATAAATCTACCTAAGGAGACAAAAGACCTGTATGCAGAAAACTATGACACTGATGAAAGAAATTAAAGTCGATACAAACAGCTGGAGAGATATACAATGTTATTGGATTGGAAGAATCAACATTGTGAAAATGACTATACTACCAAAAGCAATCTACAGATTCAAGGCAATCCCTATGAACCCCAATGGTATTTTTCACAGAAGTAGAACAAAAAAATTCACAATTTGTACGGAAACACAAAATACTCCGAAGAGCCAAAGCGATCTTGAGAAAGAAAAACGGACCTGGAGGAACCAGGCTTGCTGACTTCAGAGTATACTACAAAGCTACAGTAGTCAAGACAGTATGGTACTGGCACAGAAAGAGAAATATAGCTCAATGGAACAGGATAGAAAGCCCAGAGATACACCCTCGCACATATGGTCACCTTATTTTTGATAAAGGAGGCAAGAATATACAATGGCGAAGAGTTAGCCTCTTCAATAGTGGTGCTTGGAAAACTGGACAGCTACATGTAAAAGAATGAAATTAGAACACTCCCTAACACCATACACAAAAATAAACTCAAAATGGATTCAAGACCTAAATGTAAGGCCGGACACTATAAAACTCTTAGAGGAAAACATAGGCAGAACACTCTATGACATAAATCACAGCAAGATCCTTTATGACCCACCTCCTAGAGAAATGGAAATAAAAATAAACAAATGGGACCTAATGAAACTTAGAAGCTTTTGCACAGAAAAGGAAACCATAAACAAGATGAAAAGAAAACCCACAGAATGGGAGAAAATATTTGCAAATGAAGCAACTGACAAGAAGTATCACCTCACACCAGTCAGAATGGTCATCATTAAAATATCTACAAACAATAAATTCTGGAGAGGGTGTGGAGAAAAGGGAACCCTCTTACACTGTTGGTGGGAATGTAAATTGATACAGCCACTATGGAGAACAGTATGGAGGTTCCTTAGAAAACTAAAAAGAGAACTACCATACTACACAGCAATCCCACTACTGGGCATATACCCTGAGAAAACCATACTTGAAAAAGAGTCATGTACCACAATGTTCATTGCAGCACTATTTACAATAGCCAGGACATGGAAGTAACCTGTGTCCACTGACAGATGAATGGATAAAGAAGATGTGGCACATATACACAATGGAATATTACTCAGCCATAAAAAGAACTGAAATTGAGTATTTTTTAGTGAGGTGGATGGTCCTAGAGTCTGTCATACAGAGTGAAGTATGTCAGAAAGAGAAAAACAAATGCTGTATGCTAACACATATATATGGAATCTAAAAAAAAAAAAAAGCTGGTTCTACAGAACCTAGGGTCAGGACAGGAATAAAGACACAGGCATAGAGAATAGACTTGAGCACACGGGGAGGGGGAAGGGTAAGGTCGGACGAAGTGAGAGAGTGGCATGGACTTATATATACTACCAAATGTAAAATATATATCTAGTGGGAAGCAGCTGCATAGCACAGGGAGATCCGCTCCGTGCTTTGTCTCCACCTAGAGGGGTGGGATAGGGAGGGTGGGAGGGAGGCACAAGAGGGAGGGGATATCGGGATATATGTAAACGTATAGCTGATTCACTTTGTTATAAAGCAGAAACTAATACACCATTGTAAAGCAATTATACTCCAATAAAGATGTTAAAAAATTTCAAATAAAAGAAGACAGTCACTTTGGGAGGTATTTTACAAGTTATCTCAGGTCAATAGGCAGATCCAAATATCCTACCGTTCCCCGGCCAGCTTGCTGTGCACACACGGCTCTTTGTAACCTGGGAACGAAGCTGACGTTAATTAGTCCTATTTACTGTCTTTGCCTGTCATTTCCCCTGCAACTCAAGCTTCACGCTTTCTACCTTTCTTCATTTGATCTAACGGAAGAGAAAATAATATTGCAGTCCAGATCCTGCCTACTGGGCTTATGCTGCTCTCCGCAAACCTGTGCATTTGGAGTGCTAATTGCTTTTAGTACGTTCAGTGGTCCCACTGCTTCTCAGAGGCACCTCCGTGCTTCCAGCGCTCCCAGTCAACCTTTGGTTGTTTGAAATCCCTGTCACCACTCAGCCTTCTGAAGCTCTTTAGCTTCCTTCCTGGGCAGAGCTTGGGAGAACAATCTGACTTTTTCCTCAGGTCCATTCAGATTAGTGAAAGTCATCAGAGATGACGAAGGACCAGAGAACATAATTGCTGGAAGGAAGTTTGGTAAAATGCGAGGTTGGACTGGGTCTTCTTCAGGGGAGGGTTATTCCCACCTTAAAGATGAAAATCTAATAGGTTAAATACCTTCCTCCAAGTCACACGGCAAGAAGGTGTCAGGATTAGAACTCAAGGGAATACCTGTCTCCAGAGCCCATGTTTTCTCTTCTAGACGAGTCTGCTCTGGGCAGCATCAGGCATTATGAGAGATGCAGCTAGAAAGGTGTCAAGGGTACACGAGACATCATCCCTGTCCACAAAGTGGGAAAGAGAGGTGACCAGACCTGTAACTCCTACACTGGAACAAATGTCATCGTCATGGTATATGGCATATGATCCATGAGAACACAGAGATGGAAGTGGGTAATTCTCCTCTAGGGCATCTGGGGAGGCTTCTCAAACAGTGACATGGGTTGAATTGTGTTCTCCAAAAGATATTTTGAAGTTCTCACCCCTGGTACCGGTGAATGTGACCTTATTTGGAAATAATGTTTTTGCAGATGTGGTTAGGATGTAAGTTGAGTTCATGCTGGAGTAGGATAGACTCAATCCAATATGACTCGTGTTCTTATAAGAAGAGAAAAAAAGAGAGTCAGACACACAGAGAGGAGTACACCATGTGAAGTCACAGACACACAGAGGGAACATGGCCGTGTAATGTTGGAGGCAGAGACTGGAGTGATGCAGCTACAAGTGAAGAAATGCCAAGAATTTCCAACAACCACCGGAAGCTTGGAGAGAGTTCTTTGTTCTGCAGACAACATTGATTTCAGAATTCTCATCTCCAGAACTGCTATAGAATAAATTTCTGGTTCTTTAAGCTATCTAAAATTATACTAATTTGTTATAGCAGCCCTAGGAAACTGATACAAACAGATATCACCTAGGTGGACCTTGGGGTCTGAGTGGTGTTGGGCAGAGGAGTTGGGGGGAGGCTATGGCAGGAGGGGAAAACAGTGTGCCAAGGCATGGGGACAACTTCCCTATCATGCATTGAGAGTTTGTCTGGAGCCGGGGCATGCAGGCAGGAGACTGCAGGCCATGAGGGTGAGATGCTAGATTGGGACTAAATTTCAAAGGGTGGGGTTTAGCAGGTAACTCAGTTCCTAGGCAGGGCCAGGCAACTAGTTCTGGTCAATAGAGTGTGAGCAGGAGGGAACTGTGTCATCACTGCCCAGCCTTCTGTCTCCCAGCCTCGGGTACCTGCTTCAGATGGTGAAGCTGCAAGATGTGAGGCTGCACGCCTGAACCACTGCGTGGAAGGAATCTGCCCTGGGAACTGCCGGACTCGCCACACGCTTTGTGTGAACAAAATGATAAACCTTTCTGTGGCAAGCAACGGATATTTCTGGGGTTTGTTTGCTACTGTAACAAACTAACGAATGCATATTTCAGATGTTTGGAGGCAAAACATCACCATCACACATACGTCCTACATCTCCAAAAGACCCTGGAACACGTTGATCATTCCTCTTTTATTGCCCATTCCCACCCACAGTCCCTTAAACATACTAAGCACTCATCAAATTAACCAGAGAATTAAAGCTGGAATGATCTCAGGCTTATCTAGCTGAATTCCTTCCTTTTATCTAAGATCCCACTGCAAGCCCAAAGCAGGTCAAATCAGGGTCCTGGTCTCCAGAATTGGGTGGGCACTTGGGTGTGCTCTGTTCTCTACAGCACAGCCCATTGTCCAGCTGATGTTTCACCCAATAGATGTGCCCATGAGACTTCCCGTTGCACGAAGACATTCCCTTGCCATATCAACAGCTGCTTCGATCTTGTGAGGGTTTGTAACCGCTGCAGGAAAACTTTTACTATCAAATGTGGCTTGTCTGTAAGTGGCCATGTGATAAATTGCATAAACCCGGGCACTTTTGAGAGAGTGAAAGAGGATGCTATTCATAATTACTCTGGGAAAACTTTGCGGACTTGGAGTATCTTGGGCAAGTTGGGATACATGTTCACCCTGCTCAGAGATGGTTTTGGTGAAAAGCAGGTAAAGTGATGAAATGGTTTTGCCCAGGATTGTGTAGTCCAGGAACTGGTGTGCGTACCTGGCTTTATTAATTTCAGACTGTGAACTTGGACAAGGTTCCAGTAGCTTGTCTGTTAATTGGGAAGAATGATTAATTCTCACGACAACATTTGTGAAAATGTATGTGAAAGTGGCATATTAATTCTAAAAAGTTATAATGCTTTAATTTATTATTAGCATCCTTGCTGTTGACATTTGTGTAATGATTTTTGTTCCTTGGTGAATTAAAGCTGAAGTTCTTCACCTGTGTTGCTTTCTAGAATCATCTGGGAAGACTGATCAAATAAATGCTGTATAGTCAGCCCTCTGTATCTGTGGGTTTTGCATCCACAGGTTCAACCGACCACGGATTGCAAATATTTGGAAAAAAATTACAGAAATTTCCAAAAAGAAAAACTTGAATTTGCTGTGCAACCAGCAACTATTCACATAGCATTTACACTGCATTTACAACTACTTACATAGCATTTATATTCTATTAAGTATTATAAATGATCTGAGATGATTTAAAGCACAAGAGAGGACGCGTGTAGGTTATACGCAAATACTGCATTACTTTATATAAGGGACCTGAGCATCCATGGACTTGGTACCTGCGGGGTGTCCTGGAACCAGTCCCCTGTGGATGTCAAAAGATGACTGTGTAAGTTTGTTTGGATTGGTCTTCCTCTGTACATCTGTGTCCATGTTTCCCCTTTTTTAGGGATGCCAGCTATATTGGATTAGGACCCACTCTAATGACCTCCTTTTACCTTAATTACCTCTTTAAAAAGCTTATCTCCGAATACGGTGACATTCTGAGGTGTTGTGGTTTAGGACTTCAACATATGAATTTAGTGGGTGTAGGGGACACACTTCAGCCCATAATAGATGCCTTCCTCCAACAGAAATGTTGGCACGTATCAAGGGCAAAACCCATTGTAATGAAAGAATTTTAAGAATACTCTTGATCTGGTGAGTTAGAGACATTTCTGGCTAATGCAAAGCGTAGTCTAACATCAAATTTTAAGCCCTTTCTTGCCCTGATGAGTGAGGCTGCGTGAAACTGATTGAATGACTCTGAGCCTTTGCCCAGCCAGCTCTCTCCTGCTGGTGATGGGAAACAGTTTAGACAGAATGTCTTGACACTGACACAGCGAATCATACTTTGTCAGTGTCTTTGGCTCTTTGTGAAAAACACTTTCTCGCTCAGGCTGTGCCTGACTGGTCTTAGGGCTTGTGTGTGTCTGCTGGGCTGGCTGGGTTGGGGTTCTTTATAGCTCCCTAGCTTAGGAGACTCCTGATGGCGTGAGATGCCCATGTGAGCTTTTAGCAGGATCTCCTTTGAGACTCAATTTCCTCATTAATCATATGCATCATCTCTGCATCGTATAAGTCACAAAGTTGTCATGGAGAACAAATGAAGCCATGGATTTGTAGCTTCTAGATCTGCACATGCTCATGTGGTTACTTAAAATAATTAGAACAATTAGTTTCTCCATTGCACTAGTCACATTTTAAGTTTTCAATACCCAGGTGTAGCAAATGGCTACCCTATTGGAGTGTCCAGATTTAGAACATTTCCCATCATTGCAGAAAGTTCTACTGGAAAGTTCTAGGAGCTTTACATAGCTTTTCTCATGAAGGATATTATTTTCCCTACATGGGTGAAGCATCCGAGGTGCAGCGATGTTAATCTCTTCTTCCATGTCACGTACAAAGTAGAATGACTGAGACTCAACTCCAGAACTGCCCAATGTCTAGGGTCTGGGTTCTATTTCACTACAATGCATCCTATTTTTAGCTTAATGAATTATTTCTCTTCGGTCTTTAGAGTCAACAACACTATAGTCTAACTTGAAAGGCAATGAGTAAGCTTCTGGTTTCTGGAATCTTCTGCTGAGGAGGTTATCCAGGACTTTGCTGTATTGGGCAGGGGCCGGACTTAAATTTTTGGAAGAAGTCTTAAAGGTCTCTCTCTCTCTGACTTTCTGTCTCTGTCCTTATGTCTCTCATTCTTTGTTTCTCTTTGCAACACACATACCCACAAGCCTTGTGTATCACAATTCTTCCTCGAAGAAGTTAGCAGTGCTAACTGCTGTGCAAACTTAAACAAGCCTCATAAACATTCTTCACTTCCATTCCCTAAATAAAATAGGGATCCTATTGCTGGGCCATTAGCTCTTCTCAGGAGACTTAAGATGCAGACTACACAGAGCTGTACAAGGATGACCTGTTACTATTGTTCTTACTCTTCCGTCATCACGCTTCTGCTTTCTCCCAAGTGCTGCAGGCATCTGCTTTCCCAGCCCAAGAGCTATCTTGCAGCAAGAACTATAAACAGCAACATGAAACCTACTTATAGGCAGATGAAAGGCAGATGCTTGAAGCCAGCAGGGAGCGCTCGCCTGCGAGCCTGTGCTTCAAGCTTCAGAGGCAGACCTTCGCTACAGTTGGAAGTGAAGCCACAGCTAAGAGGAGCTCATGGCTGCTGCCTCTGGAAGCCTGCTCACCCGCTCTGAGCATGGTGGGGCTATTTTTCATGTGAAAAAAATTCAAGTATTAGATCAGAATTATGATTTTTGCCTTGATGTCTTAAAGCTATAAGTGAATAAGATTGTGCTTTGAAGCCTGATTTACCTCTAAGTAGAGAGGAATTGGCTTCCTGAGGGATGGCTAGGGGTGTGTGGCAGGGCTCACTGAGTGGAATGGGGTTTCACAGGCCCCTGGAATGGAGGGCTGGCATGGGGGGATGGGTAGTTGCAGTGGCATTACCCAAGTTATGCTGCTTGGAGCAGAAGACTCAGGGTGGGCAGAAACAAACAAATGGTTCCCATAATCTGGGTCATTGATTCAATCTGGGTCTGCACCAAGCAACACTTCAGCAGAAAACAAGAGTTTACTTGGAGTGAAAGGTCAATTGCAGATACTACACTCACTCCACGGGATCCCCCATTGCACTTGGGATAGAGTCCAAACCACGTCAGGTGCGTCTGTATTGGGCAGTGTGATGTGCCACCCAAATCATCCTGTGGGACTGAAGGAGTCCCCCTCCACCCTACCCCCAGCTGCTGGGCATGATGCTTGCAGACAACTGTCAGACCTCTTCATCTGAGCAAATGAACGCGTGAATGAAGGAATGAATGACAAAAGTGCATCCTTCAAATACACCATCCATTAATTTGGTATTCTGAAGAATACAACTATAGTCACGAATACATGAAAAACAGTTTTTAAGAGTCAATTTTGGGGACTTCCCTGGCAGTCCACTTGTTAAGACTTGGCACTTCCACAGCAGGTGGCAATGGGTTTGATCCCTGGTTGGGTAACTAAGATCTTGCATGCCACACAATGCAGCCAAAAAAAAAAAAAATAAATAAAAGACCATCTTTAAAAAAAAGAGTCAATTTTGGGGAAAAAAAAGGCCAAGTGTACATAAGAGTAAAAATAAATAATCTGACATATATATATATAGCTCTTTGCATTTTCAGCTTACAGTGCCATACACATTCAGACTTCATGTTCAGTGCGTGCTGCCATGTACCTGACACCTGTCCCAGAGTTGCTCTGGGATAGGCAGAGATGGCCAAGACATTGCACTTGCCTTCAGGGAGTTTCTGATTGAGATGCAGGGGCAAAATGAACAAATGTAAATTCAGGGTGAGCAGCGAGAGGATGTCCAGTAAGATGTGAAGGAATAAGGGACCCTTTTTTGCCAGACAGTCATTTGATTTACATCATAAAGGTGGATCCATTGGGGAAAGGAGGTCATTCCAGGCAGAGTGGGCTATTGGGACAGAGGCAGGGAGGCAGGATGGATATTAGAACGAAAAAACAGGGCATCTCACTTTGCTAGTGTGAGTCCCGGTACTGCCACCGATGGGGCCTGTATCAATTTGGGTGAGGCATGGGATCTTGGAGCTTCAGTATCCCCATCTATTTAACAGAAAGGGAAAATATAAAGAAAACAAAGCAAAAACCACAACCTATCTCACTGGGTTGCCCTGTCATTTAATAACTGGGTGGCTCTGAGAAAGTCACCTAACTTTTTTTTTTTTTTTTTGTGGTACGCAGTCCTCTCACTGTTGTGCCTCTCCCGTTGTGGAGCACAGGCTCTGGACACGCAGGCCCAGCGGCCATGGCTCACGGGCCTAGCCGCTATGCGGTATGAGGGATTTTCCCGGATCGAGGCACGAACCCGTGTCCCCTGCATCGGCAGGCGGACTCTCAACCACTGCGCCACCAGGGAAGCCCAAACTTTTTAAACCAACAGTTGCCTTAACCCTAAAATGGGAATAATTATACCTGCCTTGATATTCTCATAGAGCTCCTGGGAAGACTAAATAAAACAGTGGACATTGAAGGATATTCAAAATGTTAAGTGCTGCAAAGCTCTAAGTCACACTTAAAAAAAATTATTTTAGTATATATCTGGCAAACCCACATTGATGGATGGCTAATGGAACTATCAAGCTATATGTCCACATACAGGAAGGCAGACAGATAGACAGACATGATATTTAAAATCAGCTGGTCAACTTTAGGATGTAAATTTTCAGGATCTTGGCTATTATCATGGTTTTCTTTGCTGATTGTATTTCTAACTTATGTCACTTGGATAAGAATGGCTCTTCCTGAAAGAGGTAAATACCTCTTCATAATTTCTCCTCCCTGGGATGGCTGCCGAGGGAGGAACTCATTATGACGTCAGTCATGAGATTCCATCTTTAGGTTCCCTTCATCTTTCAATCAATCGCTCTGGCAATAACTCCATCAACAAATGTCTATTGAAAATACCATATAATATCACTTATAGGTGGAATCTAAAATATGACACAAATGAACTTATCTACAAAGCAGAAACAGACTTAACAGATATAGAGAACGGTCTTGTTGTTGCCAAGGGAGGGGTGGGAGAGGGATAGATTGGGAGTTTGGGATTAGCAGATGCAAACTAGTATATATAGAATGGATAAAAAACAAGGCTCTACTGTATAGTATGGGGAACTATATTCAATATTCTGTGATAAACCATAATGGAAAAGAGTATGAAAAAGAATATGTATATGTATAACTGAGTCACTTTGCTGTACAGCAGAAATTAACACAACATTGTAAATCAACTATACTTCAATAAAATAAATTGAAAAAAATTCTATTGAAAGACTCTGCTGTGTCAGGGTCTGTGCTGCACAGTGAGGATATAACAGTGACCCAGAGAGATGTCATCCTCATTCTGATGGCGTCTACTGTCCAAAAGCAATGAAATAGCCTTTTGCAGTTGCCCAATAATGACTGATTTCTTACCTATTGCTACTGTCTCAGAATTTCTTGCTGCCACCAGGATAGATGCTGATGTAACAAAAGATAACACACTAGGAAAAGACACACTGTCATGTGCAGGCATATAATAGTAGAGGATAGTCAAAGGGTGGGTGGCTACACCAGTATCCCTACAGCCTCAAAACTCCTCCACTTTCTAATATGCCTCCAACGAGCTTTCAAAATTAGGTTGTAACATTCCATAGCAACAGCACAATTATAAAGTCTCAGTGTCCCAAAGGAATGTCCAAATGTCCCAGGGGAAATTCCACCTTCACTGGGCATCACCCACACGGAGTATCTTGTGGTTCCTCAGTTCTTTGACACTCCTGTGTTTATCGTCATACTTCCCTAGATCATCATACATGGAAATCCCTTTTTTTCTGTTGTCATCGTCAGTGACAACCTCAATCTCAATACAACTTTAGGTTTTGCATTTAATCCTAAAGTGTCCATTTCCCTTTAAGTCTGTTTACACTATATTCCTATCTACTAAGTGGGGAGGGGGCTTCCTTATGTAGCGCTTCATTGTTAATAAGTCAAAACCCATTCTGTTTCTGGGATGTTCTTTTTGCGCATTAAAAAACTTCAAAAAAAAAAAAAAAAGGCTGCATACAGCAGGCCTGAAACTGGGCTTGTGTGTTGAGGAAACAGGCATTTCGAGTTACTGCCAAGGCATTTTACAATGGGACAACCTGCTCCCACCCAGAGTCTGGACAATCAGATAAGGACCTGAGCTGATTCCTGCTACAAGTTCCTGCTTTGCTTTTCCCAGGGAACCTTCTAAAATAACCACTTAAAGCTGAGTCTGTGAAAAGTTAGTGACTTCTGCCCCAACCACCTTGTAAATAATAGGTACTTGCTACCCTGCTCTCCGTCTCTTGCTCTCTCATGACCTGGGACAGAGGACTCCCCTCCCCCCGTTCACTGTATGCCTATGCTGGGATCTCTAAGTTATAAATCTGGTGACTCTACTTCCTTTGTGTGGATGTATTGAAACTGTGCCTCCAATCAAAATCACCCCGGGGTTTTCACTTCCCCAGGGTGGGAGACCGGATGCCGAGGGAGCTCCCTGCTGACTCCTAGTGGGTGGCTTGTGCCTCGTTGTTCAGCATGTCATCATCTACATATTCTTTTTCTGTGTGTTACGCGGCCTCTCACTGTTGTGGCCTCTGCGGTTGCAGAGCACAGGCTCCGGACGCGCAGGCTCAGCGGCCATGGCTCACGGGCCCAGCCGCTCCGCGGCATGTGGGATCTTCCTGGTCCGGGGCACGAGCCCGTGTCCCCTGCATCGGCAGGTGGACTCTCAACCGCTGCGCCACCAGGGAAGCCCATCATCTACATATTCTTAATTTAACACACCAGCTTCACTTTTTCCTAACACAGGAAGAAGGGACTGGAGAAGGTCAACATATTCTGCATAACATAAACAAGAATTTGGGCAACATGGGAGCAAGAGGGTAAGGAGACACAGAGGAGGTCAGAGGCAGGAGTCAGGAGGAGATTAAGAGGCTGAGCAATATGAGGGCTGGGGCAGTGGGGAAAAGTGGCCCCAAGGAATGAACATCTATTATGAGATTTAACTTGTGTGTGGCATAGGGTATGGTGTTTCTGTTCCCTTTTACTCCTAAATCTTCAGCCACAAGCTTTGCTTCAGGCACCAGGCTTGTCTTGGTCGTTGCTATGGTGAGAAGTGGGGACAAAAGAACAGCTGGGAGTCTCAGGATGATGATTGCTCACATTTATTATGTGTCATTATAGTTTAACGCTGTGCTTTTCAGGTGACTGGCCTTATTCTATCACATTCCATGTATTAACTCAGTTAAACCTCACAACTCAATGATAGGTGCTGTTATCCTCTCCACTTTACAGATGAGGGCACTGAGGCTCAGGGAGGTCTCATCCCTGCTAGTAGGAGGCAGAGCCCAGGTTTGGGTCTACACCCCGCAGGCCACAATATAGTGGAGTTTTAGGATGGAGACCAGGGGGAGGCAGGGGAGGCATTCACGTTGGGAACAAGATTTAAGGGGACACACACACAAAAAGCAGTAATCAAGGTGAGCATAATTTGAATGCAAGTTTTAAAAAAATTAGTTCAAAAATCCATTATGAAAAAATGTCACATATCAAATAAAGACAGGATCAATATTTCTGATTTTTCTTTTCCCACTGGCTCCAATGTGGCTCAGCACAATCCTAAGTGGAATCAGATTTTCCTGCTGCCTCTTAATTCTTGTTCTCCATTCTAAACCAGGGAGGGCTCTGAGCAGATGCTTATGCCAGGATTTGTAAAATTCTCAGGTAGGCCTTTGCACTTTTACAAAGCGTGGAAAAGATTTTCGTGCAGATCCTTGCTAGATGGCGAGGGTTAGAAGATGCTAGTTGATAGCTGGGTACCTGTCATGTGTCTTCCTGCATTTGCACTTACTATTTGCTCTGGCTGTGATTCCTGAATTGACTCTTTAAAAAAAAACCTTTTTGATTGTGGTGAGCCCATGAGATCTACACTCAACAGATTTTTAAGCACACGGTACAGTATTCTGTCCAACCATGTTGAACAGAAAATTTCTAGAATTTATGCATGTTGCTTAATTGAAATTTTATGCCCATTGATTAATAACTCCCCAGTTCCTCCTCTCCCCAGCCCCTGGTAACTACCGTTCCACTCTTTGACTTTATGAATTTGACTATTTTAGACCCCTCACATAAGTGAGTTCATTCAGTATTTGTCCTTCTGTGATTGGCTGATTTCACTTAGCATAATGTCCTCCAGGTTCGTTTATGTTGTTGCATGATGCAAAATTTCCTTCTTGCTTTCTTAGGCTGAGTAATATTATGTTGTATGTAGATATCACATTTTCTTTATCCATTCATCCATCCATGGACATTTAGGTGGTTTCCACATCTTAACTATAGTGAATAGTGTTGCAAGACCTTGGGTCGTAAAAAGGAGTAAGGTGAATAGTGAAACAAAAAACTTTCTCCAAAAGACCTTCCCTGATGCCCCTCGTCTCTGGGTTACTGCTCCAGCCTCAGGCAGGTGGTCTTCTCCTAGATGCCAAGCATCCTGTGCTGTTCTCTGTCACAGTACTTGTTGCCTCTAACAGCTAATGAAGGGGTGTGAGGATACACCTGAAGGCATGGTTGACAATGTGTTTGTGTCACTGTGCTAGTGTCTAGTTGGTGCTAGACAACTCTCTAGCTATAATAGAGAGTTCACTAGATGCCTGAAAAGTGAGTAAATGTGCTTCAAGGAAACTTTAACCTGTATATTGTTCTAAGGTTCTATATGCCTCTTGAAATACCAATTCCTCTGCTTTTGAGGGTGAGAACCTTATAAATCAACATGGTAAATAGAAGTAACACAGTCTCTAAATCAGATAGACCTGAGTTTAATTACTGAACTGTTTCGTCTACCTTTGGAGACAACAATACATATAATCCTCATTTGATCCTTTGGATGATCCTATGACATAATGTTTGTATCAGGCACATACTGGGTAACTTAGAAGTAGAACACGTGCATACACACACACATGCACACATACCAACACACATATTACAGTTGTATGTATAGATATCCATTTTGAAATTTTCAAATTCTAATTGCAGTTCTGCTAACTTTAACGCTTCTTTTAAACAAAACACAACCAGAAGCAAATCAGAGGCTGAACTTGGCAAGGTTAAGATTTATTTTTAAACCCAGACAGCTTTGGAAGAAGAGACAGTCTATGTCACTTATGTGTCAGCTCTGGAAATAGACCCAAGACTTGAGGTGCAAAGTGACATGGTCCAATGATGGGTTTCAAGGACGTGCTATCAGCTTTGGAGCAGATGAGGCCAAGCAAATCTATTTCGTCAGGACAAAGTTTCTCTCTGCCAGTGAACCTGGCCTATGGAGGACAAGGTGGAGGAGGCAGAAGTTGTCCACCAAGCTGTGTGCTTCTTGGCCGAGAGCGTGGCTTCCCAGCCACACTGCTTTGATAAAAGTCCTGCCTCCTCTGAGCCATGCTAGTGTGATGGAGGCAGGCTGTCTCCTCTCACCTGCTTCTTTCCTTTTCTTCTATGTAAAAGTGAGTGATTTCACAGGCGAATGCACCTTCCCACGACTCACAGGAACTCAAGCAGCCAGCATTCAAACCATTATTCCTAACTACTGTCCACTCGCACCAACTTTATGCAGATGTTTCTATAGGAACTGGGTTGATCCCAGCATTATTTTCAAGACTATGGATTTGGGAATATGAAAAAAAAATTGCTGAACTAAGATTCTTGTTGTCAAGACTACACTGAAGAAAATATTCTCAAGACGGCCTTTCTGAACCTTCCTCCCCATACTCAGGCAGGTTTTCCTAGTCTTTTTGTTGCCATCACTGAATATTGTACACACTTTGATCCCAGCATTCCCCCTTTCTTGGCCCAGGTGTTGGGTCTCACCTCATTAGCACCTACTGGGTGGGTCCAGGTTCTGTGAGGCACAGGAGACATGGCTTATTCTAGACTGGCCTTGAGTTTACCTCCAAAAAGTTGCTGTCCACCAAGAAATCATTCCTTTTCTCAACTGTTTCCCTCTGTAACTCTTCGGTGAAAGTGGGGACTTAGCTACTGCAGTTATAATCTCAGGCTTGTTGGGAAACCTTCAGAGTCTTTCACTACTTTCTCTTATCTGATTATTTTATATGAAGCTTCTGAGCTGCTGGATTATGAACTTGAATGTTTTTAGGGATGGGAAATAGCTAGACATCTGTCCTCTTTGGATCTTGAGTTTATTACCAGAAGATATTTTTTTCATTGGTTTGTTATCATTAATTCTAATGAAGAAGAAGATGGCAATTTAAGACAGAACCTTTTGGAAGTTGTAAGGGCACTTAGTTTATGGACATACTTCTGAGTTCTATGGTGGGACTAGTAGGAAAAGGCCATATTAAATCCACCTACAATACAGAGCTGAGCCTCTCATCAGCAGTGCCGGGAGGGACGTGCTCCATAACAAGCACCTACTGTGTCCTCGGTGAGGCCTTTCCTGTCTATCCCAGTAATTCTGACAGATTGCTATTATAATCACCATTGCACAGAGGAGGAAGTTGCCTGTAAAAAAAAAAATACTTCATTTATGCATTCACTTGACCCATACAAGACACTCTTCTAGGTGATGGTGATGTAAGAATGATGAACACACTATTTACAACAGCCAAGACATGGAAACAACCTATATGTCCATTGAAAGAGGAATGGATAAAGAAGATGTGGTACATGTATACGATGGACTATTACTCAGCCACAGAAAATAATGCACTAATGTCATTTGCAGCAACATGGATGGACCTAGAGATTATCATACGAAGTGAAGTAAGCCAGACAAAGACAAATATCATATGACATCACTTATATGTGGAAAAATGATACAAATGAACTTATTTACAAAACAGAAACAGACTCATGGACTTCGAAAACAAACTTATGGTTACCAAAGGGGAAACATAGGGTGGAGGGATAAATTAGGAGTTTGGGATTAACATATACACACTACTATATATAAGATAGATAATCAACAAGGACCTACTGTATAGCACAGGGAACTCAATATTCTGTAATAATCTATATTGGAAAAGAATCTGAAAAAGAATAGATACATGTATATGTATAACTGAATCACTTTGCTGTACACCTGAAACTAACACAACATTATAAATCAACTATACTTCCATATAAGATAAAAACTATATTAAAAAAATGATGAACACAGACACGTTAGCAGTCCTAAAGCCCATGGTACTCCAACTTGGATCCTCAAAAGGCCAGTATGGGTCAGATTCTAAAAAGAAATCTAGGCTTCTGGATTCTAAGTCAGTACCCATTTCATTACATCCAATTTTACTGAATCCACTTGTTCTGCTGTGACCTCTCTCTGGATACTAGATCCTTGCAGTTCACCTTCCTCATTGATCAGAAACCAGGAGAAACATCATCACGCTTCATATCTCACTTGTATCCTGGTGCTATAGGACAGGGTCCTCACCTTGTTACTAATCTTCTCAGCAATACATCTCATTGTACAAATTACCATGTAATGAGTCGTCACATTGTTTTGGTCCCATTGAACAGATTAAGACTTTCGCCACATATTAACTCAAGTGACGTCATAGGGTTGAAATCTTGTGAGACATCTCTGCTTTATAGATGAGGTAACAGGGCAATTTATCTTAGTCTCAAATGTCACTAAATGCTGGAGGTGTTACTTTCTTATGATTCCAAGTTCAAAGAACCAACAATAAAGAGGCATTTGATGCACTTCCCATGTGGTTTACATACATTATATCATGTAACCATTATCTAGCAAATGATGGAGGAAAGATTGGGACTGGGGTCTGGTTGATTTCAAGGTTTAATCTCTCTTCACATAATCTCTTTTTACAGCAGCCACAGTCATTTATCTTCATGATCAAACATGTTGCCATTTCAAGCATCTACCATATAAAAATGATGGAGAAATTTGATGCTATTGTATCCCTATTTAGATAAGGAAGTTCAAAAGTCAAAGAATAAAGCTCTTGCCTGGATTCAAAGAGCTTGTGAGTGTCAGAGAGAGCATGAAGGCTTAGGCTTTCTGGTTCTGAGTCAATGGCTGTCCTGTTGTTCTAGTCTTCTCGACTTTAGTGCCCAAAGCTTGAGAAAACAAAGCAGCTCAGTTTTATTTACTAATAATCCATTTAATAACCAAGCTAATGCCCTTACTTTCATCCCTCAAACAAGGGAGGTATGGTTTTCCTGGGAGGACAAAAACCAGTGGTCTTCATTGGCTTAGAAGGAAGCATGTTTTCCAGACATCACTGAGCATTCTCTTCCTAGGAATAAATTTTACTTCCATGCGTACTTGGCAAACTCCTACTGGTCTTCAGTATAAGCCCTGAAGAAAACTTTCTGTGATTCTCACATAGGTTTCTGCACCTCTCACCTACTCCTCCTACCTAGGTGGATGCAGGTACCCTTATTTTTGTGATCCTGCATTACCCTTCATTTTCCTCTGGCACTTAATATACATCGTTGTTTGGAAACTCTTTGCTTACTGATCCATTGCTCTACTGGCTCCATTGGATTGTTAAATTTGGGACTGAGATGTCTCCATCTCTTTGTCCCTAGCAGCCAGCACCGAGCCTTGCACATAGGAAATAAATGGATGAATGAATGCACAAATGAATAGATGATGGGTTGAATTAACATATGGATGAATAAAGAAGAGAATAAAGGGCTGAATCAATGTCTTAATTTAGACACTGCTAACTGACCCTATTTTAATGACTGAATTGTAAAGAGACAATTAGATATATCTACATATGCATATATTGCTTGAATATACTGATATTTATGCCTATATCAACATTATGTACCCACATAAAATTAAAAATCACCCTGATCCCACATGCAGAGACCACAACTAACACTTTAGTATACACCCTTCTAGAATTTTATGAACCTAAAATGTTATAGTGATCTTTAACATGAGTGCCATTTTGGGCTGCTTTTACTTTTTGAAAATGCCTTTCTGATTTATCTTTGTGTTTTACATAAATGTGTTCCTATTTTACAATCAGAGGAAAGGAATTTTTTTTAAATGTTATTTCTTATATTAAAAAGGCTGGTACGATTTAGGGTTTCTCTTAAATTGGGGCTATAATAACTGCTGAGAATAGTTAACATCTATGAAGGATTACCATGTTCAGGATAATGTTCTAAGCATTCTACATATATTAAGTCACTTAGTAGTCAGGACAACTTAATAAAATTATTATTATTATTATCTACTTTGTACAGATTAAGAAACTGAGACACACAGAGATTTAGTAACCTGTTCAAGGTCACACAGCTGATAAGTTACCAAAGATAACTTGATTTATTAAAAGGAAAGAGAGACCTAACACTGGTGTTTTTTACATACTTTATCTTATTTAATGCCTCTTTTTATTATGCTAAGTGGAGTATTATTATCTCCTGCTGATCCAGGAAACTGTGGCACAGAGTGATGACATTAATAGTCCAGGCTTCAAGTCTTAAGAGCTGCCATATCCAGTATTAGAGCCCAAATTCCATAATCATTCCTTACCAGCATTAAGGCTATTCATGTATTTTAGGTTTATTTATTGATATGTTTGTTTGCTCATTCATGCATACAAAGATTAATTGGTAGTACATATATGGACCTGTTAATATAGGCATATAACAAGCAATGATAGCTTTGTACAGACTGCTATCTGATACTGTTTTCCCATTTTAATATATAGGGCAGCCCTAGAATCCTCAATCTCTGATGATTAAAAGTAATGAGATTCTGTATACAAATATGGATAGCACAAAGTCTGGCAAGTAGTAAGAGCTTAATTCATGTTCATTGAATGAGCCTTTGCAAAACTATGATAAATCATATTAAGTAAAGAATACACCAATCCCAGGGATGTGTTATTTTATATAAAAATAAGAATACCCTTAATGAAACTGAAAACATGGAAATTCTCTTTTACTCTATTTTTAATTAAAATTTTATCAAAATATAATTAAAAAAATTGAATTCCATAGGGAGAATGTCTTTTATTTCTTGCAGCATAATAAACAAGGTACCCTGACTGAACCTTCCATAGGAAACAATTTAAAAAAAAACAACTTATTTTTGCAGTCAATTGCTGGCAAAAGTAAGAACTGCTCAAAGAGAACCCAAAATTTAAATGAAGTAAGAACTCAGAGATGGAAACAGAGCACTGAAGGCAGCCCTCTCCTTGATGGTGTTGCTAAAACAGGGGAAAATGATCTTTGATTTTCATGGCCTCCCAGAATTCAGAGAATTTGAAATATATTGAGAATTTGAGATATTCTATGCTCAGGGTCTAGGAGGAGACCCTGCCCCCATGTAAACTGGACTCTAAAGACCTACAGTGTCAGTGTAAGAGTGAACTAGAGTTAAGCCTACCTTCCCTGCTCTCAAACATTGGTGCAGAGTGATGGGGACAATTCTTTTCCCCCTGAGAATCTGTTAATACACGTGGGTTTTCAGCCTAGATTGTCTGAAACCCTTCAACCTGAGAATTTAGAGTAAATAAAACCTGTTTTTGTAGTTCCTTCAAAGACCTGACAAAAACAAGCATAAATCCTCTCTGGAGGAGCTCACCTTCAACTCAGGCCTCAAAGAATTCTCACAGATTAATTTCTAAGAAAGATGAGCATACAGACAAAATCAGAAAACCCTTAAAATAACAAGGCACCAAAACAGGAGATGGAAGAAACAATAGACAACAGAATCATCTGCTCCTTCTTTAGATGTTAAAGTTATCAGACAAATTATATAAACCAATTGTGTATAGTATTTTTAAATAAATAAGATGAGACTTTAACATAAGAAATATTTTTTCAGAAATCGTGAAAAAATCAAAATAGAGAATCAGGATGTCTCGTGTATCCAAAGCAGGAAAAGTAAGACAAATAAGCAAGATAAATAAGTTTCACTCATCACATCATAGTGAAACTGCAGAAAATCAAAGAGAAGACCCGAAAAGCATCCAGATGGAAAAGAAATATCACCTTCAAAAGAATGACAATTATATTGATTGATTTTTCAATCACAACAGTGGTTGGCAAAAAAGTGTAGAAAAATAACTTTACGGTTTGGAGAGAAAATAACTGTCAACCTGGAATTGTATGTCCAATGAAAATATCATTTTAAGAATGAGGGAAAAATAAAGACATTTTGTTTTCTTATAATGGGCCTTGACACAAAACAAAATTTCAAATTGTGTTCTCCATACTGAAAGGAAGTGATCTTCATGAGAAGGTTTGAGATATAAACAGAAAAAAATGACCAAAGATTATGTTAAATATTTTAAAGTTTTGACTGTTTAAAACAATACTACTGAGTCTTAAGGGGTTAACAAATAAGAGAATTAAAATACATGACTACAGTAGCATATAAATTGTGAATAGGTGGTCAGAAATAAAGTATTGAAAAGTGCATGTATTGTTCTAAAAGAGGGTTAAATAAACTTAGATGTTGGTAATTTAATTATATCTTAAAAATATCTAAGGAAATCCCAAAAATAGAATTAGAAGGCATAACTAGTAAACTAGTAGAGGTATAATGGAGTGTGAAAATAATACATACACACACATGCATGCACATGTGCACATCAAACCAAAAGAAGGAAAGTAGAAGACCAAAAAGAGAAATGAAAGAAAGAAAAAGAAATGGGCAGATAAATAGAAAGAACAAAATAAAGCATAGAAATAAATTTAAGTAGTTCGGTAATTAGAATAATTGTAAATTGAGAAAATCCTTCATTAAAAGACAATTTTACTTCACTGGATCAAACAATTCACAGTGCAGTCATATACTTTTTAAATTTTTTATAAGAGACGTGCCTAAAACATAAGGATATTACAGTTGGAGTATAAAGTGATGCAAAAGATGTACTATTAAAATACTAACTAAAAGAAAGCCATCTTGTCTATATTAACAGTGGGCAAAATAAATTTTTTAGAAAAAAAGTATTTTTCTTAAGAGGGTCACTGCATAATGAAAAAAGAATTAGTTTACCAGGAAGTATAATATTTGAAAATTCTATGCTCCTAATAACATATGTATTTGCAGTAACTGTCAGGAAAAAGACAAATTCACAATCCTACGAAATATTTTAAACATCCAGTCTTGTAAGTTGAAATAAGATAAAATATAAAAGATCCATTAGAATAAAGATTTAAATAAGATAATGGACAAAATTGTTCTTATGGATATTTTTAAAACATTGCATTCAATTTTGGTGGTGTACACCTTCTGTTCAAGCACACATGGAATATTGCAAGAAAATTGCCCTATATTTGAACATTAAGCAAGTACTAAAAATTTTTTTAAAAATAATATCATGTAGACTATTTTCTATGACCACTATAGAGTTAGGTTAGAAAATAGTGACAAAAGGTAATTTAAAAATCCAACTTTATTTGGAAATTGCAAATCACAAGTCAAAGAATAAATTATAATAGGAATAAAAATATTTAAATCTGAACAATAATGTAGAAATATGTAACTGAAATACTTATATTAGTAAAGAAGAAAAGCTAAAATTTAATTGTTAAAGCACCTAACTTCGTAGATCAGTGAAATAACAAAGCATAATGCCAAGAATGTAGGCAGAAGGAAATAATGAAGATAAGAACAGAAGTTACAAAAATAGAACATAAAACTGTAACAGAGAAGAATAATGAAATTCATCACCTTTGGCAAGCTTGATTAAGCATGAAAGGGAAGTCATTAACAGGCAAAATTAGAAATGAAAAAGAAGACATAACTATAGGCACAACAGATCAAAATTATAAGAAAATATCATGAAATAAATGAATATGTAAAAATATATAACAACAAAAATTACTCATGAAGAACTAGTAAAACTGAACATATTTCTATAACCAACAATGATATTGAATCAATAGTTGAAAATCTTTCCCAAGGAAATACCTTTTTAAGACCGTTTTATTGGTAAAGAATCAAATTATTACCCATTACACACGCAGTCTCTTGCTGAGAATAGAAAATTTGGAAATACTCTCTAACTCATTTGATGAAGCTAGCACAAATCCGAGCCAATATCCAGCAAGGAAAGTAGGAGAAAGAAAAATTATAGGGAATTCTCACAAATACTCATTAATGATTCATTGCACCAATATACTAAAAATTAATATGTCATGATCAAGTTGTATTTATCCCAGCAATTAAAGTTTTGTTTAACATTAGAAAAATCATTAATTTAAATCATTACATTAACACTAAGGGTAGGGGAAATATATAATCATCTCAATAAATACAGAAAAAATATTGATAAAATTTTATACTTATTTATAATTAAGGAAAAGACGAAATCTGTAAACAAGACTAATGCTTTGTGCTGAAATATTGAAAGCATTCCCTGTAAGAACAAGGGTGCTTACTATCAACCTTTATGTTTATCATTGTTTGGAGACCCTCAACAGTACCATCAGGAGGAAAAAAAAAGTATAAAAAAGGAGACAATAAAATTAAATTATTTACAGATGATATCATCTACATAGCAAACCCCAAAGAATAAACTGACAAATACTAGAACTGATAAAACATTTTGCAAGCCTGCTGTATATATCCTCTATAAAAATGTACACACCAACTACAAACATGAACACACAAAATCATGATATCTTGACATTTATAAGATCTTTAAAATATGTAAAGTGCGTAGAAACAAATCTCTCAAAAGATGTGAGGGTCTCGTCCTTTGGGGGAGAAAATTATAAAACATTATGGAATTATGTTGATGTTTGTCTCTATCTCTCTCTCTGGGAATATATAGTATGTTCATGAACTGGAAAACTCAGTATCATAAATACGCCATTTCTCTTCAAAGTTATCTACAGAGTCAGAGTAATTCTAACCAAAATCCCAAAAGGTTGTATATGTGTATATATTGACAAGCCAATTTTAATGTTTACATTAAAGAATAAACATTCAAGAGCCAATTCATTGATAAAGTACAAATTGTGGTTTGTAAATTCCTAGATACCATGATTTGCTACAAAGTTATACTAATTAGGATTTGTGTAATTGACATGGGGTGGATACATTAATCATGGCACAGTAGAGAATGCCCAGAAAAAGATTCATTTGTATAAGAAAAGTTGGTTATGACAGAGCTGGCATTGCAGATCAATGTAGAAGGGGTAGGTAGACTTTTTAATACGTGATGCTGAGTAAATCATCTGTATGAAAAAAAACTATCCTCCCCGACTTCATTTTACCTGCAAACTAATCAATTCCAGGCTAATTAAAGACAAATTTTATGATGTTTGGAATTCAATATAGGAAACCATCTTACTGATTTCCTGGTAAGGAAAGTTTCTTTAAACAATACACAAATTCAATAAGTCAAAAAGAAAAGTTTGTGATGCTCAACTGCCTCAGAATTATGGTCACCAAAAGAAAGTAAATATCTGAAAAGGTGTTTAACCCCATCGTGGTCAACAAAAGGTAAAGTAAAACCACCCACCAGTTTGGTAAACATGAAAACTGCTAGTATGGAAGGCTGATGAGATGGCAAAGCCAACGGGCCACTTACACACACTTGTGGGAGTGCAAGTAAAGTAAAACCACCCACCAGTTTGGTAAACATGAAAACTGCTAGTATGGAAGGCTGATGAGATGGCAAAGCCAATGGGCCACTTACACACACTTGTGGGAGTGCAAAACGGCCTGCTCACTTTGCAAACGGTGGCATAACCTGGTGAAGTTACAGCTGTGAATACCTTGTGCCCCAGAAATTTCCATCCTAAGTGTATACCTTTATAAACAGGTACTCTTGAATATATACTCCAAGACACAAGTTAGAATGTTCTGAGCAGCACTGATGTAAGAAAAATCTGGAAAAGAATCCAAATCTCTATTGACTAGATGGGATGAATAAATAGTATTATATGCACATAAGGAAATCTTATATAGGTACAACCTTGAAGGAATTACGGCTAGCCACAAAAACATGGATTATCTTTGAAATGCAAATTGGGGTAGTTATAAAACAGATTGTAGAATGATAATAGCTAATACGTATAGAGCTCACATTATCTTCCATTTATATATGCATGTTATATAAATTAGCTCATTTAGTCTTCACAAGATCACTACAAAGGAAGCACTGTTATTATTTTCAGTTTGCAGTTGAGAAAATAGAGACAGCAATGTTTACTAACTTGCTCAAGGTCTCATGGAGGAACCAGTGGAAACAGTTGTCAAAACCCAGGTAGTCTGGGTGCAAAATAGACACTGTAATATGATTTTTTGGCCTAAAGTTCAAAAACAAGCAAAACAAAACAAATTTTTTTTAATGATACAACCATATGTTGTAAAATTAAAAATAAAAACGAGTGAATGATTAACACAAAATTCAGGACAGGTGTTTCCTGTGTGTTTGGGGTGGTGGTGGTGAGGAGTTGTGATCACAGAAAAGTGAATGAAAACTGCAAAAATAATAGTAATTTTTTAAAACTGAGAATGAGTTTTTGATTCATATATCTGAATTTTTTTTGTTCTTTATACCTCATGCATATTTATTTTATGACTATTCTTTTGTTTCTATTCAGTATTTTAAGAAATCGCAGAAAATAAAGGAAGAAAATGAAACCTTGCTGAAATGGCAGAGAAAGACTTCATGAATTTTCCTCATAAAATTTCTTGTAAGGACTTCCCTGGTGGTCCAGTGGGTAAGACTTTGCACTTCCAATGCAGGGGGTGCAGTTTTGATCCCTGGTTGGGGAACTGAGATACCACATGTTGTATGGTGCGGCCAATTAAAAAAAAAAAAATTCTTGTATCTTTGCTGATGGAATCCTTAGAAAAGTCCACAGAAACTTACCTGGATGTAGAATTTTCATTATTCAAAGAATTTTTGTTTAAATGAACAACAATGGCACCAAACGGCAGGACAAATATCTCTAATTGCAGCCTATCCAAAAGGTAACATGGCAGGGCAGCAAAAATCAAGCCCTCCAACATGGGATTTTAAACACTGTAACCCAGATTCAGGCCTTTATCCTCCTTCAGGCTGTGGATTGAAGTTCTTTCTTTTCCCTGTTGATAAAGAGCTATGGGAAATAGCAACCTAAATGTCCATCAACAGAGGAATGGATAAAGATGTGGTACATATACACAGTGGAATATTACTCAGCCACAAAAAAGAATGAAATAATGCCATTTGCAGCAACATGGATGGACCTAGAGACTCATACTGAGTGAAGTAAGTCAGACAGAGTAGGACAAATATCATATGATATTGCTTATATGTGGAATCTAAAAAAAGGGTACAAATGAACTTATCTACAACATAGAAATAGAGTTACTACTACTACATGCTATTAGATGTAGAAAAAAATCTTATGGTTACTGGGGGTAAAGGAGGGAGAGATAAATTGGGAGACTGGGATTGATGTATACACACTACTATATATAAAATAAATAACTAATAAGAACCTACTGTATAACACAGGGAACTTTACTCCACACTCTGTAATGACCTATATGGGAAAATAATCTAAAAAAGAGTGGACATATGTATACGTATAACTGATTCACTTTTCTGTACGCCTGAAACTAACACAACATTGTAAATCAACTATACTCCAATAAAAATTAAAAAAATAAACAAATAAAAAAAGAGATATGGGAAATAAATTCTACCACCCATCATGTCGTCAAGAAATGCTCTCTCCAATTACTTATATTGTTTTTAAGCAACAAAATTCAAATTGTCAGTCAATTTAGTGTTACCTTTATAGTGAATCTTGATAGAGCTTTTCCAGCTGCAGTAATTACTTCAGAAAGTCTATCCCTGCTCTCTCCTCCATTTGCTACTCGGCAGCATTTCATCACTTAACTGTCACCTCCTCTGAGGATGTCTTTTCCAATATCACCATACCCTTCCCCAGGATTTGTTCCCTCACAGAATAACCAGTCCCTCCTCTGTGTCCCCTTAGCACTCTGCACACACCTGCAACAAAAATCTCCTTATTAACACTCTGCTTGCCTATTATTAGCAGTGTGTTTTGTTTATCATTCTCATCTAGAGCAGATGTTCTTCAAGGTGGGATATGTAGTCCTACGAATGTCTAAGCTGAATCCTGAATATCTAACAGCAAAGGGTCTTGTGTGAGGTAATAATTGCGATGATGATAAAAGTATGAGACAACATCTGTCCTGGTCATCTCTTGCTACATAACATAGCACTCCAAAGCAGCGGCTTAGAAACAATTTATCATTCTCTCTCCTGGTTCTCAGTTGGATGGGTCTTGTCGTGTTGTTGTATTCAGAGGGTTATCTCAAAGCTGGACTGAGCTGAATGCCCAAGATGGCTTCCTGATTTTAAGTCTAGTCTAGTGCCTGGTGCCCCTCAGCCCCCCGTCTCTCCATGGGGTCTGTTTCCCTAGGGCTTCTCCACAAGGCTGGAGCTTCTCACGGCATGGTAGTCATAGCATGTGACTGATGGAAGTGGACTGCCAAAGGCAGAAAGCAGAGCTGCCTGGCTGTTAAAGCCTCTGCCCAGATTTGACAGTGTCCCTTCTGCCATATTGCATTGGTCAACACTGCCACAGCCCGCACAAGTGAAAGGAGGTGGAGAAATTGATTCACTCTGAATGGGGAGCGTTCAGGTCACATTGTACTAGAACATATGAGATGGGAGATATTGTTGTCATCATGTTTAGAAAGTACCATCTGCTGCAACATCTATCAAATGCTTCCCATTTGCCAGATACAGTGCTAAGCATACTGCATACATGGCCCCTTAATCTTCTCAAAAACCCTTTTAGTTACTATTACTATTTCCATTTGATAGATAAAGAAAACAAGGCTCAGAGAGGCTAAATGATTGCCTAAAATGGCACAGCTTGGTAAGCAGCAGAGCTGATATTGCCATTAGATCACTACAGTGCCCACCCTCCTAATTAATGAAGTATTTGGCCTCCTTAACATGGAAGCTAAATAAATGTTTGACTTTAATATCCCCCTTCTTGGATTAACTCAATGGAATTATTTTTAAGCTGCTAAAATATCCCCCTCCACAAAAAAAATAATAGAGAAGAATTAAAGTCAAGAATGGAGAACCAAGCAGGAGACACTCATGCTTTTCTACTTGATATTTAGCCTCTGATAAAACTCATTTGCTCTTGTTTGTGACCTGATCTCTCTTTTCCAGGAATTCTGAAATTCCAGACACCTAGGTTTTTAGGAAATTCCTTTTTCTCTTTCCATTGGGTTCATTTTCCAGGATGTCCTAATATTGGCCTCAAATCATATCCATCCAAAAGTTTTGGAAATCTTTAACTTTTTTGGTTATCAGGTGCATTTGGATATGAACAAGTGTTTTTACGAAGTTGACTTTTCTCTCTTCTTATACCTTATTTGTGGGAAAATGTCAGGTATGTGTGAAATAGAACATGCAAGCAACTGGCGGTTTGGCCTTCATGGAGTACCCAATGGCAAATTCTAGGCCTTGTTTCCAATTTCTCTGCACATTTATATAATTAAATAGTATGTGATCATTATAAGCTGTCATTGGGGGTAAGCTTCTCCAAATACTGCCCTGGCTCATAAGATTCCCTAGGGGGGTAGGTTTTGCTCATTACCAGGTAACAGAACAGAGCATCTTAACATTTGGACATGGTTAGATGAATAGAGTTTGTCAAACTGGTTCATGGGTTGTGTTATTTTTCAGTAGTGGAAGAATATAAAATATGAGTGCCTAAATGATGGAAGAGTGCATAGCTATAAAAATAACGATAGTAACATTGGAAAATATTTATGATACATTAAAGTTAAAAAAATAAGATGCATAGTTGTATAAGAAAGCCATAAACCCAATAGCCAATAGTAGTGTTGACCCCTTTTCAGTGGTTTGATCACTGGTATTTTTTCTTTATATATAATTTTAGTATGTAAACTTTTTCTACATTGAATATATATTACTTGAATGATAATAAACTCAAATATTAAAATAAGTCACAACCTTCTTTAATCTTTGTAATATTTTTAAAGGCTATAACTATAAAAGTCCAACCTTGCGGCTAGTTAGCAGGAGACAAAGCTTGTTCAGCTGGAAGTTTCCCAAGTGGTGGTAGGTGAGTTCAGTCAGCTAGTTCCATCCCCAACTGGCAATATTGCCATTAAGAGAGAAGAAAGGCTATCTTAAAATCTCCCATCCCCCATCACTACCCATCTTCATGGGTCTCAGGACCAATCATACCTGCTGCTCCTGCAAAGGTATCTCTGGCCATGTCTGCAACCTTGGGTGAACTCTCATCCTGTATCTTGGCTATGTTCTCTCACAGCTTGTAGCTTTTTAATTGCCAGCCGGCCACGAAGCTGAATCCTAGCTATGTGACTTTGATAGCACCAGTGTATGAGCCGGGTTGCCCTGAGAGTTGGTTCATAATTACTACTGGGTAACTGGGAAGGCAGCCACACTGACTCCTCTGCTGGATGCAAGACTCTGATCTCAGAATGCCAAAATTGCTGCTTCTTGTATCCCCAAGATTCAGTGGGATTTACACTTATTAATTCCTGCAAATCAAAATGCAGTTGCTCCCTGAGGTCAAAGGCAGGGGTGTTCACATATATCAGGAAGGAAAATAATGACCTGGGGTTTACACGAAATTGTATCATTTTATCATAAAAATGATATGATACATACATATTGAGGGAAATATAATTTATTGGGCGTTTCCTGTGTACCAGACATTGAACTGGCCCCTTTCGAGAGGAGCCCATGCCCATTGCCACCCAGTGATGGAGTGAATTTCATCAGTCAAGTTTTCAAGAAGAAAATATGCCCCTCACAAACAAAACAATCATTCAGTTTGGGAATGTGTCCCTGATGAGATATACACAAGGATGATTTTCCTTATCATTGTGAAGCAGCTCAATCTGGCACAAAGATTATGGATTTTGGAGTCAGAGAGATGTGGCTTTAACAGACTCTGAATTGGGGAGACTGTTATCCCAAAGCAGGGGGTCTTATGTGGCAACATGGGAAAGGTGTTTTAGTGTTGAGTAGCCAGACAGCATGGCACAGATCCTCATGCAAAATGATTAGCAGAGTACCTGGCCTGTAGGCACTACCGGCCTGTAGAAATTTTTATTCTGTCTACCCTTTCATTCTCATAAGTAGACAATGAATTCAAGTGAGAAAAGTATTGTGGGAAAGTATCATTATTTTGCTTAATGATTAACATTGACTTGAGGCTGGCTTCATTGATGTCAATACAGAGAGGCACTTTCTTACACTTTATAAACTCACTGTCTCAGAAGGTAGTTGGCTGTTTATCCTAAGACCTATTCAAGAGGAGTATCTGAATGGTAAGGGATTTCTTTTGGGGTTGATGAAAATGTTCAGACATCTGATAAGGGACTTGCATCTATAATACATAAAGAATATAAAAATACTAAAATTGAATGTGGGTGATGGTTGCACAATTCTATGAATATACTAAAAACCACTGTATATTTTTAAAAAATGAGAAAGCCTTCATGTGGGAACAATCTGATCAGTCATTTCTGTTCTATTTTTGTATAGAGTCCAATCATCTAAAAACATATTTCCAGAACAGAAATGGGTAGAAAACTTTTGGTGGTAAAATGAACTTGGGTAACTCAAAGTTGAAATAGGCTTTGTAATTGGTTTTAAACACAGTATACATTTCTTAATAAAAATTATGTGTGCATGATGGAAAAGAAGGAGTCTCAATTCTATCTCTCAGATCTATTGCTAATGGGGTTACAACCATGTGTGGAAGCTTGAATTCCATACCATTAATACTCTTTCTTTAGGGACACACTCTACTTTTTTAACCATCAAAACTCTTTCCAAAATAGATGTGAAAGACAAGTTTCCCGAAGCAAGAAAATAAATAGTAGATTTTGTTAGATAATTTGATTGTACCTGTGTTTCTACGTAATACTAGAATATCACAGAATAATTGTCCTACATGTGACAGGACACCTAGCATCGCATGCTGGGGGCCATAGTGATACAGCCTATTGTAATACTCCTAGAGTATAAAGTTTTAGGTTAAATCTCGGCAATAAAACTGCCTCATAAAACTTTACAGGTAACCACTGAAATGTCCAACACCAAGGTCAAGGAAAAATAAACCACTAGGTAAAATACAGATCCACCATTTGTTATCTAAATTCCTTAGGGCTAGGGATTCAGAATATTTTGGATTTTAGAAAGTAATATTGTGCATTCATTGAATACTATGTAATGTCCCCAGTAAGCTCTGGAGCAACACCTGGTCTTTAAAAACATTAATATTTCTGCAGTGAAACATGTGTGTTTTCACACTAAGTCGGATAAATGATGAACATCCATGACTTCACCTCATCATAGGTCAAGTCTTGTCATCAAATTAGTTATGAAAAATTTTCAGTATTTTGAAAACTTTTGACTTTGAAATTATGGCTAAGAGATTGTGAACCTTATTTAAACACTAGACTTAAAACACCTTGCTTTTGAAGAGGACTTACTAATGTGGGACAATGTTTATAATATAAAGCAGTATTATTGAATGAAAAACTGAAAACAACATAAGTTTTAAAAGTAGGCTTCCTGGGATTTCAAAATATTACACAAAGATATAGAAAAATGACAAGGAATCGGTAACAAAATAGTGGTTATTTCTGGGTGCTAATAGGGTAATTGATGATTTTCATTTTCTTCTTGGTACTTTGGTATATTTTCTGAAATTTCTATGGGAACTAGGAATCATTTTAACAGTGAACAAAGTGAGTTTAGTGTTATACCGTCTCAGTATGTTTCAAAGTTGGGGGCTCTGGCTCCCCCATCAGTCTCCAATCCGGGATGTCAGAGGGCGTCCTCCTCTTGAGTTCCCAAAGGAGCCTGGCCAGCGAGGGCGTTTGCTTACTGGAAAGGCCTAGAAGCGATCACTCTAGTGGTCTCTTCCAGAACACTCAGAACCGCAGCACCACGGTTCTTATCTGTTCTGTCCAGAATGATGGAGAGATACTGGAAACCAAGCCCAGGACTCCCGTAACTAGCCCTGAGGGCGTAATGGGCAGTGGGCTGGTCTGGTCAGTCTACTCTAACTCCACCGATATGCTCCAAGGAATGAGGCTTTACGTAGTTTAATTGATTGCTAAGGAAGCTGCGAGTTTGGTTGCAGAGACCGTTAATGCAGAATAGATTGCTAATTTCAGAAGCAATTTAGAATCGGGACAGCCAGACTCCATAGCATTTGTGGAGTTTTCCCATCACTTTCAACATAATACTAAACTGCTTTGCTTAATGTACGGCTAATGTTCTTTGAGGGCAGGGACTAGATCTTATTCATCTTTATAATGGAGGTGCCTAGCTCAGTGCCCAGTGCAGTGTATACTATTCAGTAAATGCTTTTGACCCAACTGATACATTTAAAGGGAAATGCATGTGCAAATGCTCGTACTGTGTGTGTGTACCCATACATGTGTGCATGTGTATAAATACATAAATCTATTTCTATATCATCCTTTCATTTGTGTTTATTCATTCCTTCTCTGTAAAAGTGCCCAATGGGAGAGAGTAAGGAATTAGCCATAGTTAAAAAGGCCATTTAGAATTTCACTTTATAAAATCAGAATTCTAGGTTATAGAATTGTCAGACATCTTAGACAAGCATTTTGCAAGGCTAACTGCAGGTTAGACTTAGTTGTGCATTAAAAGAATGGCCCACTGTCCAGGTATTCTGACTTCTTTGATCTGGGAAAGTCACTGAAATTGCTGTTGTTTAGAGGTTCCTTGATGATTCTAATGTTCAGTCAGATTTAAAATCTACTGCCTTGAATTAACTGGGTTAATGATTTTCACAGAGGAAGGATTGCTCCCCCCAAGATATAGCAAAACAAAAACTTGTGTGTATGTATGGTGTGTGTATTTGTGTATGTGTGCTTGTGTGTGTGTGTGTGAGTGTGTGTGTGTGTCTGTGGAGGGGGAGGGAAGCAAATTTCCAATTTACGCCCATGCAACATCTCATACGTAACTGCCTTCTCTGAGTCATATCTTGACGAATATTGGAGATACTTCGGCAGTGTGCCAGGATGGAGACAGCTCTGGGAACCATTGCTCTACAGTCAGATGCTTCTCAAACTTTAATGTGGCTATTAGTCAACTGGCGATCTTGTGAAAGTACAGACTTGGAATCAGCATCCTTAGAGGAGAAAACTACTGTTCATGAAATTATGATGATTTGGTCTGTTTTCTGGTCTATGTATTGGCAGCTTCATATCTGACATGACTCTAAAGCTGAACTCATAAAACTACCCTTTGGGAAGCTTGATGAGAGCAATTGCCAAGGGGCCACAGTCTGGGTGAAAAACAAATCTACCCAGAGTCACGAAAGGGGGACGCCTCTTCTTTATGAAGGAGACAGCTGGCACAGGGTGGAATCACAGAGAGGAACAGAAGCAAGGACTGAAAGGCAGGGATTCATGACCGCAAAGCCAGATGGCAACCTGTAGCAAATATTGCCTAGATTGTCAAAGTAACCCCACTTTGCCCCCAAAGAGGGGTATGAGTCTGATGCTTGGGCTGCTGCTTCTGTTGTCACCCTGGAAAACAAGCACGTGCCTAGGGCCCACCTGTGACACCCAGGCATCACCTGGTTACCCTGGGCCACCCCCAGATTTCCTCTAGGACCGGGGATCCACCCAGAAGACAGGCTGTCCTCCTCTCCAGGCCAGATCCTACTTCCCAGAGGGAGGGTTAATATCCAGGGTATCAGGTACCTTCCTGAATATTGTACAGCTATAAAATGACAGGGAAAAGCAAGGGATTGACACTAGGTCTGCCTGCCTCTGAAACTCGTGTTTCTCACACGACTGCTCATTTCACGCAGAGGAGAAAAACAGTGCTACCTTTCCAATTGGCAAATAAAGCAAATACATAGATGAGTAGATCAATTTTAAAATTAGTGTACCCAACTTTCTCCATTGAAAGGTCCTTTGTTTTCATCATAAATATCTCTTAAAACTTGGAGGCCAGCTATCTTTTTACTATACTCATAAACATCTGGAATGGGATGAAAGTTTTGCTGATTCAGCTACACATTTAGATATCCTAAACCGACCACATTGCCCCCTCTGGGTGTTCCACAAAGAGAAAGTTGGATTCCAGGCTCTCTGCTGCAGGAATAAGTGTGCAAACTGCTCTTCTGTTAGTTCTCATTCCACACCCTGGTGGGAGGCGATGGATGGCATTTTTGGGTGCCCTCCTGGCATTCTGGTCCTGTTTATCTAGTCTCTGCCTAATCCCACATCCCCAGCTGGGCTGGGGGAGAACAAGGGACCTGCCTGCAAAAAATCGCTGTTAGTGGGACAGCTATTCACTAGACACTCACACATCCACAAGCCCGGCCTTCCCACGGGGGTACATTGCATCCTTAGTGCTCTTCCAGCAGCTGACTCCGTTCCCCACTACGAGATGGGAGATTCGTGCTCAGGGCAACATCGCGGTACTTACTGCTTGTTCATCTTTCTTGGCACCCAGCAAATGAGAGGGAACTTCAACTCAGCCTGTGGAAACAAAAGCGAGCTCATTACTGGGCCTTACCCATCATGTTTTAATTCTGGTGAACATGCTTCTGTCGCTTCCTGTTAAAATGTGATACAGGTGCCAGCTTAGAGGAAACGACAGAAAGAGAATCAATCCAGGTCGATAATTGGTTTATTTTGGGAATGGGTGGGTGAGGGGACTTCTTCCCTGACATGCTGTCCTCTTTCTGTCAGCATTCATCCCATCTGCCTCAGGGAGCTGAGCAAACCTATCCTGAGCGAGCCTGGTTTTCCCTGGCTTGCAATTGTGTGCGTCCCCTGGGCACCCAAGGCGTGTTAGCCCAGGCTCTGCTCTGGGGAGTCCACGTACGTGTAGCAGAAGGAATGCTTTTCTTTTCAAAGTGCGACTTTGCCATGAAATATTTATTGGAAGTTACATTTATATACCGCTTCACATAGGACACAACATTTTATTTGTGGCTTGTATTCACTTGCGTAGGAGAGATGATTAGCCCCATTTACCATATAAATTAGCAGCAGAGACCCTGGGAGTATTCAATAAGGGCTTTACATCAATAATCACATTTAATCTACACAGAGAAGCTAGGAGTTATAAAGGATATTACCCATGGGATCAGTTGAGGTTCCAGCAGGAAACAGATGGCACCCTCAAATTGGGTCATATGAGAATAGTTTAATAAAAAGACCGAAGAACCTAGGGGTAAGACGGGAATAAAGACACAGACCTACTAGAGAATGGACTTGAGGATATGGGGAGGGGGAAAGGTAAGCTGTGACAAAGTGAGAGAGTGGCATGGACATATATACACTACCAAACCTAAAATAGATGGCTAGGGCTTCCCTGGTGGCGCAGTGGTTGAGAGTCCGCCTGCCGATGCAGGGGACACGGGTTTGGGCCCCGGTCCAGGAAGATCCCACATGCCGCGGAGCGGCTGGGCCCGTGAGCCACGGCCGCTGAGCCTGCGCGTCCGGAGCCTGTGCTCCGCAACGGGAGAGGCCACAACAGTGAGAGGCCCGCGTGTCGCAAAAAAAAAAAAAAAAAAAAAGATGGCTAGTGGGAAGCAGCCGCATAGCACAGGGAGATAGCTCGGTGCTTTGTGACCACCTAGAGGAGTGGGATAGGGAGGGAGCGAGGGAGACGCATGAAGGTAGAGATATGGGGATATATGTATATGTATAGCTGATTCACTTTGTTATAAAGCAGAAACTAACACACCATTGTAAAGCAATTATACTCCAGTAAAGATGTAAAAAGAAAAAAAAAACCAAAAAACAATGTGGGCAGAGTGTAGGGAATCCACAAAGGACAGTGAAGGACCTGAGGGGCCTGTTACCATATCTGAACCTGGAGGCGTCTGGGGAGCCAGTGGTCATGTGAACCCAGAAACAGGGCTGGTGGGAAAAGAACTGTGGCTTCTAATTGAGGGACCCGCAGGGAGGGGGCTCTGGAGGGCAGAATAAAGATATGCATCTCAGGCTCCTCCTGCCCTGAATATCTTGCTGCTGCCGTTTCCCATTGGCCAAACTCAACAGGAAGCCAAGGGTGCGGAGCCATTGGCACGGTTTCTATCCATCAGCCTCCTGGGGCTCTCAGCTGAGTGTCGTGGAGTGTGGATCTCACTGTTAAAGAGAATGAGGCTCCTGGAGGTTAAATTATGTGCCCAAGATCACCCATCTGCAATAAAAGCCCAGATCCACAGGACTCAAACATTCCATTTCTTAGCCAGTCACCATACTGCCCATTGAGTTGAGGCACTCCTAGATCATTCTGCCACCCATATGTCCATCCATTCATCCTTTCATCTCTCCAATTGCCATTGACTGAAAACTAACTTTGTTCAAATATTGTGCCCAATAAGAAACATCCCTTTCCCTCCAATCATGCCTAAAACTCAGTTTAAGGTAGATTCTGCATCCCCCATGATGGTTGTTATCAAAGTGCTTTATAAAATATGCAGATAAAACAAAACAAAATGAATCCTAGCTCTGCCTTGGACAGCCAGGGGAATCTTCATGAAGGAGATCATACTTAAGCTGGATCTTGCAGAATATGTCAGCATCTTCTTGGCTTAGAATTAGGGAAGGTGTTCTGGGCCAATGGGGTGCCATTTGCAAAGATGTGAAGATGTTAGAATACATAGTGTGATATGGAGGCTTTGCACAGCTTGGTGGGACCACAGAGGCCAGAGACTTGGATGTTGGTAGCATGTGGAAAAAAGCTTAGGAAGGTCCACTGGGTTTTTAAAAAATATCTATCTATTTATTTATTTAGACTGCACTGGGTCTTAGCTGTGGCATGCGGGATTTTCATTGCGGCATGTTTTTAGTTGTGGCATGTGGGATCTTTAGTTGTGGCATGTGGAACCTGGTTCCCCGACCAGGGATCGACACAGTCCCCCTGCATTGGGAGCAAGGAGTCTTACCCACCCGACCACCAGGGAAGTCCTGGTCCCTTGGATTTTGATTGTCAAGGACCATGTATGACAAAGGATGGGATTTGGACTTGAGCCGTAGGATCTTGGACCAGTAACTGCAGGAAAGTTACTAAAGAACTGGGACTAAGCTCCAGGTCCTCAGACACCCTGTGTTCTACCCCACAGCATCTCTCACCATGTGCTTCTAGGTCAATGAATGACACAGGGAAAGGGGAGGCTGCTGTTAGGTACTCATTCACTGACCATTCTGTATGGATAGGGTGTGGAGTTATCTAGTTCGTGGCCTCTTTGTAAGTTGTCCATGGGGGTGGGGAAGAGGACTTCATCAATGTAATACAAACAATGGACATCAAATACTGGAAGAGTCCTGGACTGAAAGTTGAGGGACTCTGTTCGGTTCCAGTGCTGTCATTAACCAGCACTGGACCTTGTAGGAGCAGCTGGCATCTCCTCATTTATAAATGGTAATGTCCATATGATCCTTTTCTGGTATTATTTTAAGTGTGAAATAAGCTGGTACCTCTGAAAATACCTTACAAACTATAAACATTATGGAAATACAGATATGCAATTCCTTGCATAACAAAGTTTGCAAGTCATTTTAACATTGGTCATGTTATATTTGGGTATCTCGGGTTATTGACATTGATTTGTGGATATTACTGTTTAGAGGAATGAGATGACTTGATTATAGTCATACAGGTCAACGTGCAACCCCTTCCCGACTTTGGGAGCATTTATGACTTTAAATGTCTTACATATATAGTCTCTTCATTCCTTTCAGTGCATTGACCAGCAGGGCTAAAGTTGTGTTGCAATGAGATAAAATAAGTAGATCTTTATAGAGGGCTCCCCATGTGCCTGGTTCTTGGCTAGCGCTTATGTACAGAGTGAGGGAATCGCAAGGTACAGGACAGTTTCCTCAAAGGCTTGCTGCCTTGGATCAGTAAGCAGTACTGGCCACAGGGAGGTGGCCGAGGAAGCTGCTTTCCAACCCTGCTCTGGCCATCCACGGTGTAGCCTTGAACAAAGCATTTGGAATGTTCTGGGCCTCATTTTTTTTCATCTGAATAATGAACAGGTTGGACCCAATAGGTTTCTTCCAGCTCAGATTCCTCAAAAAAGTTCCATTTAAAAACTACAATCCCTCCCTACTTGGTGATAGAAAATGGCTTTAAAAAGTTGGAAGTAGGTTTTTATGTTTCTCACATTTTATTGTCTTCTCTAATAGAGCCCCTTGCAGAGCAAAATTGCAGAAAGACTTTGACAAAGTGTGAACACCTAGGGCATCAGCGATGGTCAGGGAAGACGCTGGGGAAGGAATTCTTAGCTTTTGCTTTATATCTAAATCTTTGTAAATTATTCAATCTGCAACATCAGTGTTTATTAGGTTTGTATTTTAAAATCTTAATAAAAGTTCAAAGGAGATATTTTACTAGCAGCTTTTGAGAGATGTGAGCAATCTATTGTACAAAAATAATTTTAAAATGTCATGAAGAGAGTCCAACTTTGCTGGCATTTGAAAAGCAAAATTTGGGGACTTAGTGACCCATATCAGAAGATGAGTCAGCCAAATGGTGTCATCAGCACGACAGAATGGGTAGCACTCCACAAGGTGAAGAGCTCTTTGCTCTACTCAGAATGTCTAAGTCCTGTCTGAGAATGCGACGGTCTTATCTGATCTTAGTTACTTTGTAAAGGATGTGGTGAGAATGGGATGTGGTGAGTCAGACAGAATTTCATGCCCATAGGTTTTACAAATGTAACATATTACAGAAAAGATAAGACCCGTCCCTTCCTGACATGCGTATTTAAAAAAAACAAATGGAATGAACATTGAACACCGACTATGTGTCCTCAGCTTCTATCACAGTAACCTGATATGATCTGTATTATCATCCTTATTTTATACAAAACCAAACTGAACATTCACAGGTGGTAGGTAGCCTGCTCTACAAGTTGGTACTGCAAACCATTGGCCTTGAAATGTTTTAGTTACATGTTGAGATGCCTATCTACCTGCTCTGAGCCTCAGTTTGCTTATCTTTAAAATGGGTGTAATTCAGCAGCCTTCTGTAGGGCTCTTGTTAGGATTACATGAGAACATAAGGTATCTAAGACATAGAGAAATGGTGATTCACATTAACTTAAACTTTTAAGATTAATTAAATGCCCTATATCACTTTTGTGTTTTAGTCTCCAGAAATGAGAAGTGCTTACCTGTAGTTCATGACCACCAGGTGAGGGAAGCATGGATCCTCATACTTATCAGAATGACCTGGGAAACTTTAAAAAATATTGATGGCTCCAAAAGTTTGAGTCAGTTCTTCTGGGCTAGAGCTCAGGTATTGGTATTTTAAAAATGCCTCAGGTATTTTAACGGGCAGTGAGGCAGAGGAAGTGGATATAAGAACATCAGGCCACTCATTTCCGTCTGCACTCACCACTCACCGACGCTTCTTACCCTTATGGAAAATACCAGATAACCACACTTCCATTGTCCTTGCAGTCCTAAGCTCATCCTAAATGGAAATACAGGAACTGCCACCGCTCATCAAGAATCCTCCATACATTTAGAGCTACTTCTGAGTTAATTTTCAGTGAAATGTTGAAAGGAAATCTACCACATCCCAAAATTTATGACACAGGTGAGAGTGGGAAAAGCCACCAGACAGCAATTTCTCAAATGTCTCAAAGATAGCAATCAAAGCTTCAAGTAACCCTGACCCCTACTTGGGGCATGATAATGGGAGGTAGGGGGAAGGACTTCCAGGCTGAGGAGTCCCCCAGGCCTGCAGGTCTTTCTCCAGGAAACTTCAGGATCTAGAGATGATCTGAGATAAAAGAGCATCATTAGATGCCTGCCTTTCTTGCCTTCACTCAGGGACCTCGAGAGGCTGTGGTGCCCCAGAAATGGGGAAATCTGATTGTGTTTTGCACATTCATTTTCTATAGGAACAGAGGCATTGATTTCAGGTTCTCTTCCTAGTTAGCCACAGAAATAAAGCCAAAGCACGGCTCTTGCTGTCAAAGGGAAGTGACGCTCAGGTGCCATCGGTCAGTCACAGCAGGGCACTTATTACAAATGATACTAACATGTCCAGAGTTGGCTCTGCCCTGGGGATGCTGCCTGCATCTTGCCTGCACCAAGAAACCACACCGTGCCTGCAAGGTCCCACGGTAGGGAAGCGACTGGGTAAGAAGAGACCCTGGGCCCTCGAGGAGTCCACGTAAGGAGGCCACCTTTTTTCATAATGCCTGTTCACTTCTCCAACAAGGGAAAATACTGACTGCATTAAAAGGTAGAAGCCAATGCAGATCTAATCATAAATACCAAGCTGAGTGCTAAAATTGCTTGAATGTACACCAGGCTTCAAAGCCTAAGCAAAAGAGCTGGAATATGCTCATAATTAATTTTGCCATAGAAATCTATGGTTTGATTTCAAGAATAGAGTTCCCATGGGGTTTATAGGCCCCTAGGCTTCTGGACCTCCTTGGAGGTCCAAAATGAACCCCAGTTTGAGAAACACAGTTCCATCCTATGTTGCCTCCCTGTAAGGCTCTTTCACCCCCCTCAAGGTATAAAGAGGGTCATGTCAAAGACAGGTGCACAACATGGCTGAGGTCCTGAGAGTAAAGGAGTTCCTGCCCTAATCATCCATTTTGGCCAAATAATCCCACCATTTTGGAGATGATGATCCCAATGATTAGCTCACTTTGTAGGTTGAAAAACATTTGGTAAAGGCCATGGATTTGATGGTTAAAACACATCAATATTTCAGAAAACTGAAATAAAGGAAACAGGATTCTACAGACTGGGAGCATGCTTAAGACCTCCAAAGAATGTACACTAAATATGGGCATTAAAACAGAATGGCCGTTTCTGAGCCCATAACCCACCTGGGGTCTCAGTGGATGTGTTAGGAAAGAAAGACTTTTTAAAATAAATAAACTGGATTTTGGGGAGGATCTTAATCCAAAAATAATTAATACCCCTATGGTATCGTAAACAGTTTAAACAATTGGAAACAAGTAAAGCAAAAATCATATTTCCTTGTTATCCTGGAGAACTGTTCTCCACAGGGACTTCACCCATGCTACCAAACAGAGCTTGCAAAGAGACATTTTTATCATAAATATTTCTGCTGCATTTCAGCCTGATCTGAAATTAATATTTCATGAGGGGAAAACAATGCTTTTTATAGTAAGGACATTTTTTTTTGCTCTCAAACATTTCTCACTTATTCCTCGAAGATGAAGCCTATAAAAATACTGGCCTCTGTTTATTGCAAAGTTTAAGAAACATCATTCTAATAATGACAATGTACCTAAATAAATATAGGAAATGACCAGAAGCAAACTAAGAATTGCTGGAGAAGATATTAGAATCAGTCATAAAGCCAAGACGTAGTTGTGCAGCTAAACCTGGGTCAAGGCTGGAGGAGAGGGTCTAAATTAAGGGTTGATGCTTTTTCCCATTAAAACAAGAAAACAAGAAAAGAAATTAATATAAAATACATGCAACATACATCTGATTCCCTGCACAATCACAACTAACATATGAACAGTGGTGGTTGTCATTTGGAGTTGAGGGAGGGTGTGAAATGTGTATATTTTGGGAAGAGGGCCAGGAAGTGTGTGTGTGCGAGTGCACACGCACGCCTGGTGCACGAATTTTGAGCAAACATGTTGAAACCAAGATTTCTCAGATGCAGATATTTATTAATTTGGTCACAACTGTATGTAATTTTCCTCTATTTTCTTATCACAAATTAGAAAGTTACATTTTAGAGATACTCATACTTAGAGAAAGATATATGCTGATTGGATTTCTAATTCTATACCCTGGCCAGACCAATCAGCTAAATTTAATTAAATATAACATTTAATTTTATTGCATTTCCAATGAATGGAGGCATTTGAAGTCAAATGGATTGTTATTATAGATTTTTCTTGAGGGATATGGGAGATTTCTTTCCTAGTTTTTCTGCTATTAAGTATGGGCATATATTAAGGAAAAGATTTTGCAACTGTCTTGGTAACAAGTAACTTCCCTTAAATATCTCAAGGCATTTTCATGTGCATCCATTTTTTATTTTAAATGATTTTGAAAACACCCTTAATGAACTGATGCAATCTATCATTTCGGAATTTATCACTCTTGGCGCTTTTGTTTTCAAAAGCCATCTCCTTTTCTCTTCTGCAGAAAGAGTTGCCTTCTTTCAGTAGTAAGATTTTTTTCTTTTCCGTCTCCCCCCTATTTTGTAGTAAATAGCTTCTTTCTTTATCATCTCTTTTCCTCATTCACTCATTTTGTTTTCACGTATGCCTTTCTTCCCTCTGTCCTCCCTTCCTTCTTCCTTAATTTCCTCTTCCTTTCCCCCCATCCTTTCTCTTTCTGCTCTCTTATCACTAAAGTTATTTAACTGTTCAATAAAATGAAGCTGTAGGAAAATAAAATGTAGATTACCAAGAGCCTAGTTTGATGTTTTCTTATTTTTTTCGAAGTTTAACTGTTTACCTTGCCCCTTTCTTCATTTAGCTCTCATAAATGATGCTAGAAGCATGCTGATTAGGGGCAGGTACTGCCAGGCCTAGATTAATCAGAATATCCCCAACTGTGATGAATTCTCCATTGATTGATTAATGCATTGGGGCAGAACTGAAGGCAAATTTTAGAGAAAAGAAAGATATAAGAAAATACACTGAGATTCAGGGATGGATCTATCTATTTACCTATCAATCACAGCTTACAGGCCAGCCTACTTCTCATGAACATCTCAAGTCCAATGGTGAAAGCACCGTCTTTCTTTAAGCAATCATTTACAAGACACCTGCTGTATGCTAACCATTTCTGAGGAACTGTTTCACCATAAGAAGGACTTCAAAGAAGTTTGAGAGAAACTTAAAAATCCAAAGAAGAGGCATGAAAAGCCAGGACTAAGAGTAATATAACTTAATAATAATAATGATGATGATGATGATGGTGATGACACCATTTACTGAATGCCAGAACCCTATGTAGGACATCTTGTTTAATTTATATTCCATTGTAAGGCAACAATCCAAGTGACCCAGATTTTTCAATATTGAACAGTTCTGTCATTTTTTTCAGGGAGAGTCCTCTTGAGCCAAAGCTGTCAAGTGAACAAATGCACAATATGGATTAAGATGAGATCATCACTTATTTGTAACTTCAATGCATTTAGAACCTAACTTCTGAGTTGAACTTCCTCCATGTAATTAATGCTTTCTTTGTCCCTTCTTCGATTCAGGATCACTCCCCTAGCCAGATGTGAGGCAGGTCTCTAAGCCCAGGTACGTTGAGCTGTACAGTGAATTGTACAACTTGAGCCTCATTTTTTTCTAATCAGAAAAGTGGGGATATAAATCCTCATGCTCCTTTGCTCAAAGGATGATTCTGAAGACCAAATGAGATCATGGAAGTGAAAGTATTTTGTAAATTATAAACTGTTAGACAAGTCTAGTTCAACAGATAATTATTGAGTAAATTCTATGCATCAGTACCATGAAGGATGCAGGATATGTAATTGGCAAGGAAAGTATTCTAAAGGAATTTCTACCATTTTTTCATTAAATCTTTGTGTTTTTCAGAGGAGTAATACATTTCGAGAGTTGGAAGATACTACCAAGGCTTTGATAAATGGCTGATTAAAATAAATGCAAAAATGATGAGATTAACTTTCTGTAGAAATCACCTCAAAATAGGACTTCTTTAGATAAAAATCCTTAAGAAGAGACAAACCCCCAAAGATTCTAATGACGGTTCATCTGAATATAAAATAAACTCATGATAACTGTGCTAAAAGTGATTAATATAGCCACCATCATTTACTTTGCACTTAATAATTGCTAGACACTATAATATGCACTATATTGTTTACATACTGCATCTCATCACCACAAATTCAGAAGGTAGGTATTGCAATTCCAGTTTATAAATGATAACCTAAAGTTCTGAGAAGTTAAATAACTTATCTAAAATCATCCTGCCAGCAAGTAACAGTCTGAATTCAAACCCAGGTTATCTATTTCTCAAAGGATGGATGTGGTGGTTTAGTAGAAAGAGCTTGGGAACAGAAGTAGGAGTTTGGGATAAGGAGAGTGTGGAGGTGTTCTCTGGGAAGTACCAGAGAGATGGAGCTGCTCAGGAGCTCCCTGGACTTGCCCAGGAGTAAGAATGTCCTGCTCTGTGAATATTCATAAGCAGACTGGCTCCCAGATGCCTATCAAGGCATCAGATCATCAGTAGCTGGGCAAATCCAGCTATTGCACTGACAGCTCTGACTTGGTTCTCAACTTCTGACAGGCATTTGATATCCTCTGTAGATTTGCCTCCTGGGAGGGAACTTACAACTAAAATATACTTTATTTTATTTTTTATTGAAGCATAGTTGTTTTACAATGTCTTATTAGTTATCTATTTTATATACAGTAAAATAGATAACTAACAAGGACCTACTGTATAGCACAGGGAACTGTACTAATAATAATCTATAAGGGAAAAGAATCTGAAAAATAATATATATACATATATATGTATATATGTGTGTGTGTATGTATACATATGTGTGTATATATAGTAGGTCCTTATTAGTTACCTATTTCATATGCAGTAGTGTGTATATGTTAATCCCAACCTCCTAATTTATCTCTCCCCCCTTTCCTTTTTGGTAACCATGTTTATTTTCTATGTCTGTGAGTCTCTTTCTGTTTTGTAAATTAGTTCATTTGTATCTTTTTTTTAATATCCCACATATAAGTGACATCATATGATATTTGTCTTTGTCTGGCTTACTTCACTTAGTATGGTAATCTCTAGGTCCATCCATGTTTCTGCAAATGGGCTTATTTCAATCATTTTTATGGCTGAGTAATATTCCATTATATATATACACACACACACACACACACACACACACACACACACACACACACACACATACACACACCACATCTTTATCCATTTATGTGTCAATGGACATTTAGGTTGCTTCCTTTAACACTTGAATGAAGTCACAGAACATGGATGTATATGCCAGAATACCAAAGTGAGACAATGTCCTGAAGTCCCATGAACTCTTAGTTCCCTGCATAAAATTAGTCTTCTGAATCTGCAAAGTTGATGATGAAATGCAGATCCTTGGGGACTCCACAAAAGCTCGACACTCTCAGAGGCTGGGCTTGGGCTACTAGCCATGCTTCATCTCTATCTCATGCTAAGTTCAACAGAGAAGACACCACAATTAAGGGCTGTGCCCTCATGCACATGGATATTGAACTTCCATGTTATGTCCAGACCTTTTGGTTCATCGTAGTTTGTAGGGCAAACAGCTATGCACAGAGCCATTTAAACATGGTAGAATTCTAATTCCCATGCTTAGGTGTTTGGGAAACAATGTTTCAGTTAGCATCACCAGTGAAATACAAAAAACAAAACTCACATACATATTTTACTATTGCTTATGGTATATCTGGGAGTCCTAAAATGCTTTTGGTTAGTTGAAAGGAAAGTGATGCTGTGATCATGATTCTGAATACATCCAGCAGGGCATTGATGACGTTCAGTGCAAAGAGCAGGGGCTTGGGATTTCCATAGACCTGGCTTCTCATTCCGGTGTGAAATCGACAATGTATGGAGTTTCTCTGAATCTTGGTATCCTGTTTTATAGAGTAAGAATAAGTATACCTACTAAAAAATGAGAAAGAGTGAGTATGCACCGTCCAGTGCATAGCAGGCACTCAAATGGTCATTGCTATTTGGAGAGCATGATTGAAATTAAGTTGAATAAACATGGTGATGATTCCCAAAGTATCCTGTCCACAAAAGTAACAAAAAGAAACAAAAATCACAAAAAATTTCTATGATCGCTGTTTCCCACAAGTCTGTTTTTCATGATTATTTTTCTTTACTAAGCTACTCATATCTAACCTTTATAACCTGATGTTTCTCAGTCTTATTGATAACTTACTTCCCCAAATCACTGAAAATTATGTTTAATCTGTTAAAAATCTTAAATATAATTAGATTCAATTAATCATCTCTGTTTAGTAATTCACCCCTTTTGACCATTCTCTCTTTCTCATGCTTGGACGGGTAGGCACGGCTTGGAGCAACTGTACAGAGCTCAGGTCTTGGTGGACCTTGGCAACTACGTGAGAAGGTGAATCTCACTGCTTTATGTGATGGTATTCATGAAAAGATACTGCCAGATCTAGCTCAGCTACTTGCTGTGACCTTGGCAACAACACTGTACAGCTGCCATTTATCCATTTCCTGAATGTTTCCTCTGTGTCAGACACAATATATACATTCACTTTCATCCTCATAGCAATCCATAGCATGTATTAATCCACCCAGTTTCAAACTACAAAATACCAACCAAAGCTAACCAAAGCTCAGAGAGGTTAAGCCATTTACCCCCAAACAATAATGAAGTCATACACCCCATTCATATTCACTTTTGACTGATCTCAAAGCCTCCTCTCCATATCACCATACTGTCCATCCTCATCAACTTTTTGAGCCTCAGTTTCAACATCTAATATTGCCCTGCATACTTCATTAAGTTAAGATAATTAAATTAAAAAAAAGTGTCCAAAGACTCTGTCAATTCTACAAGGCTATGTAACTGTGTTATATTACTATTCTCTAATGAGATTATTAAAATAAAATATTCATAAATTTATCTGTATTAATAAATTCCATGCTAATTGTGAGCATGTTTTAGGAAGAAGGCCAGAGCTGATGTAGGGTGAAGAAAGGAAAGTAATGGAGAAAGAACCAACATTAACTGAGCACTTACTAAGTATTAAATATATACCATATGTCATTTAATATAGATATTATATTATTGGGGCTAACGAGTTGTCAATACAAATGATATGATCTTGCTCCATTATGAAGATGCAGGAATTGAGGATTTCAGGGAATAAGGTAGCATATATGGTCAAGCTACAGAATTTGGATCCTAATCAATGTAGTCAGATGTTAAACCCTACTGTCTTTCCAAGACAACACCTGACTCATGGCAAAGTGAGCTAGAGATGGGGTCCTGGGTATAAAGCCAGGGGTGACCAGATGGTACAGAAAACCATAAGCTTTTGTTTTAGAATGGTTTTATTCATAGAATCATCTGAGAGGGCTCCTTGGAGAAAAGAAAAAATAATGTCACCACTAGGAGGGCTGGTGTCAAAGATGCCAGGAATGGACTCGAGGGGAACTCTGTGAAGCTGCAAAGGAACAGTGGCCACCATTCATATTAGTGAGAACCAGGTGCAAATCAGTGTAATTTTGAATTCTGTTACTGATATTAGTGATTGGACAACCTTGGACATTAACTTGGACCACTCAAGTTCTTCTTCTGTAAACAGGGAAAACAATATCTAAGTCTCAAGTTTGGGTATAAGGGTTAAATGAGCTCATGCCTATAGACTGGTTGGCAAGAGACATAGTTAAATAAACACCAGTTGCCCTTCTTGATTCTCTAGGGAAAGTTTTATCTTAAGTTTCTCAGAGGATTTCTGAAGCTTTGTCCTTTCTCTGCTGACCTCCAGTTCGCCTGACTTACAATTGATTTCCTGATTTTTGAAATGACTATTCCCTGTGGTTTGGGTGGCCCTTGGGAATCCAAAGGAACAGCATCGCTGAGGGAGATAATTAGATAAGTAACATTGGTACATTGTAATAAAATCAGTTCTGATAAAGTTCAGCTACATCAGTATCTTTTAAAGTATAGATACTTGGATGACACTTATTCTCTTTTCTGTCTTATTCCAGCTTACTATTTGTTTGTTCTCTCTGAGAAGAAGAGGCATCTAGAAGAGATACCTCCTGGTACCCGTAGAGGGTAGGCATTTCACCCCAACTTCACTCTCCTGCTTGGGTTCCTCACCCCTGCAGAGGGAAAATGGTTAGTATGATTAAAAAGTCCACACTCCTCCAGACCAACACAGAAAGAAAACCATCTCAATTTAGAACATTTAAAAAATATACACCCACAGAAGCTCCAGGAGTTAACGTCTACTTTCAATGGCCCACTTTGGATAGAGGCTGCCTTTCTAGATGGCTGTCGTAATGAAGGTCAGCCAAGAAAGCCAGCGACTAGCCTGGTCTTCAGATTTTTAGTAGCCAACAGTTAGGGGGTTCAAGCTCCAGGAAGGGAAGATTGAAAACGTTTCATCTTTCAATTTTTATGGGTCGGTATCTTGATTCCTTCTTCCAGCAGAGGAAGGAATCTTTAAAAACTGATTAAGGGAGCTGGCTTTCGTTATGTCCGTCAGATGCTTTATAGAAGGCCCAGCATTCCATGTTAGAAAAACCTTTTACTCTTGACATCAGCTCTTTCTTAATGATCCTCTATGACAGTGAGATGACCACTCAGACGCGGCTGGCCTACGTAGTTTACCTGAACAGCGTGGGGATCGCAAACAGCCTTGTGCTGAGATGTCCCTTGTGTCGGGGGTCCGTGGCAGCATCACGGAGAAGTCCAGCAGCCGGTAATCCAAGAGGCGGGGGTTAAAATATTCTCAGTGGTAAGCAGTGTCCTTTAGCAGAAAGCTCCTCCTAGGTCCGTTTTAGGTTTGGTTTCCTGTGAAATGCAGCCACAGAACTTGGGTGGTGTGACCTGTGTAAGGGAGGGACTTCCTCTTCTTGAGTTCAAGTGCAATGAACAAAACTACAGGAGGCTGAGGTCTCCCAACCCAAAGAGTGTCCTTAAAGACACACAATATCCTCATATGGCACTTTGACATTACCAGAACGTCCTGAAGCTTTGCTGAGCAACATGGAAGCATACGGGTTTTGTTTATCTTGTTTCACATACACATGAAACACTGATTATCTTGTGACTTGATGTTGCCAATGGCTTTCTGAGACCCGCCCCCCCCCACCCCCCACCACAAGTCACATGGACCAAATCCCTCATGTGTGATGGAGAAAACTTGGGGTTTGGGATAAGAAATGCCTGGCTCTTCTTCTTGCTGTACTACACATCAGTTATGTGATCTTGAGCAAATTGCAGTTTATTTCTCAACTAGTGTCCCTGCCTATGATTGAGGGATAGTAATATTTCTATTTTAGAGATATTTCAAGAAATGAACAAAATGATGTTCATTTGTTCAATAAATACAAGGAGCAAGGTTTGGGGCACATATTAGGTGCTCAGTATATTTTAATTTTGCTCCACCTTAATCTTGGTTCATTTAAACTGACAGCAAGTCCTTGTCAAGTACCTGCTGTTCTCTTGGTGCTTACCACGTGATACTCTAGTTTTATACAAATTACTGTTTTATATGAAATGATGTTGAACTCCAACATTATTTCAGATATACTCAAAGGCAGAAGTTTATATTTTCTTGGATATATAACTCTGATTTTGACTTATCATATGTTCCTAAGGTAACACTAAAATAAGTACTCATTAAATGTTACTTATATGCCAGGTACTGTGCTGGGCAATGTACAGGCATTATTCTACTAAATCTTCCTGATAATTAGGTGAGGAAAATATGTTTAAATCCCTTTTGTAATTGTGAACGCTGAAGCCTAGAGAGATTCCATAATTTACCCACTTTATCAATTAGCTTTTGCTGCATAAGGGGTTTAAAGCAATAACCATTTTATTTAGTTCGCTATTGTGTGTGGTCGGTAATTTGGTCTGGGCCTGTGATAGTTTCCTAGGGCTGTGATAACAAAGTTTCACAAGGTGGGTGACTAAAACAACGGAAATGTGTTGTCATGCAGCTTTGGAGGATAAAGTCTGAATCGAGGTGTTGGCAGCGTTGGTTCCTTCTGAGGGCTGTGAGGGAAGGATAAATGGCGGTCTTCATCTTTACACAGCATTTTCCCATGTCTGTGTCCACATTTTTCCTTTTCTTTTGGCTGCACCGGTGCAGAATATGTGATCTTAGTCCCCAGACTAGGGATGGAACCCGTGCCCCCTGCATTGGAAGCGCAGAGTCTTAACAGCTGCACCAATAGGGAAGGCTCACATTTTTTCCTTCTTTTAAGCACACTAGTCACATGGAATTAGGGCTTTTCCTAATGACCTCATTTTAACTTGATTACCTCTTTAAAGACCTTGTCTCCAGGTAAGGTCATATTCTGAGGCATTGGAGGTTAGGACTTTAATATATGAATTTTGCGGGGGGGGGGGACACAAGTCAACCCCAGAGCAAATTTGATTTATAGTTTTGTTTGAGAAACTGATTTCTGATGAATAACTATTCTATGTGAAAGGTTTAATTCTTAATTTACTTCCTCTCTCTAAAGCCAAGACAATGTGTTGGAGGGAAAAAAAAAGAAAGATAGCAAAGTCTGACCTAACCTTACCACTTTCCTATTATTCTTCCTCTCGTTTTCTTTTGCAATTTTTTTGAATAAAACAAATTTAGGTGATAAATAAATTTGCAGGTCCTGGATAAGCATCCCGATATTGTGTGGTGTTGGGATTCTTCCTTTCAGTCAGTGGTGACTGCCAACCAAGTTCAGGCTCCTGTCACACAGCTGGTTTCAGGGTGGTGTCAAGCCTGGAGTTGCACTGTGCCACTTACACAAACATGCCGGAAACACAAGAGGCTGTCCACCACCATCATGGTAGGTGTGTTATTTTATAAACTCCTGGTTGAAGGTACTGTCTCCTGCAATGGATCAAAATCTCTGTATTTTTTTACTAATTGTATGGGAGCTCCTGTGTCGAAACCTGGGTTAATTGGCTCCAGCATTTCTGATTTATTATAGCTTGGCACCTGTTTATGTGGGTGCCTTGGGCAGTCTGACTGCAGGCCCCTGAGAGGGGCTCACCTCAAGTTAATTGCCTTTCCCTTCAGGACACACCCTATGAGCCCCCCATGTAGCTGTGTTCACCCTTTTGCATCACTCTGGCATTTTTGGAAGGGGAAGAACCTTAGCTGAACTTAAGTCTTGTCCCCTGCTGGATTTCAGGCATGCTCCCTTTCACCTGGGTCTGTGTCGCCGTTGGACAATTTCCTGGCTGCTAAGAAGTAGCTTCCTGGGGAAAAATCTCAAACACAGACACAGCTGACATTCAAACACATCTGGTCATATCCGGGGAACTAAAGCAGGTGGGACTATTCCTATGGAAGTCTCTTTTTCCCAGAAGGGGTCTTCAGATTTTCCCTGCTTTCTCGACCAACCACCGTGACACATCCCACAGAAAGGCAGACCCCAACATAAGGAAATCCAGGACTTAGTGTAACAGCTCACGGGTCAGAGGTGAAGGGCTATTCTGAACATAACATGGTTCCTGACCTTTGGCTTTATCTCCTGGCCTACTTTTGTTGCATCCACACCTAAGTTCTTTAGAAATCACAGAGGTGAAGGTGGTAGTAAATGCTGAAAGAGCTTTTCCCTAAAATCTGTGCTCAATTTCCTTAGACTCCTCTAATTCTTTCTTCACAGAAATGATAGGAGGTTTATCAACGAATGAATACCCATTAAATATGAACTTATTGCTTAGGTCACCTTATTTTTCCCCAGGAAGTTTTCATGGGGTTAACATGAAAAATTAAGACCTCAGTATATATTAGACATTGTTCTAGGCACTTTGCATAAAAGCATAATTTAATCACCACAATGATGCCTCCATGTTGGTATCATAATCGCTATTACCCATTTGAATACAAAAGCAGAGTCTCATCACACTGGTGACAGGTTCACTTGTCCCTACTGTCTCCAGGTGTCCCTTCCTGGCTTTGGCACCATGATGGCTCCAGAACATTAGTGGCTTTGTCCTGTGAAGGCCATGGGACAGGTAGAGACTACTGTACCCAGTGAAATGCCAGTGAGAAAGAAATACTTAAAAGAAAGCACTGTGCAATGAATGAGTGATTCAGAATAAGAGGACAGAGAGTGGCCTGGGATGTATGAGATGGGGGTTTCTTTAGGTAACGTGTTTTGGGGTTGAGTCTTTGCAGAGGTCACATTTCAGCTGAAGCATGAGTGGTGAAAAGAATCCAGCCAAATGTAGCTCTGGAGAGAAGAGATTTTTTAGTAGAGGGAACCAAGAGATAAGCTTTAGGGGTATATATATCTTAATAAATTTTACACTTCTTGAGGCTGACTGCAGTTGTTTCTCATCTTGGAATACATCACAGTACCAAGAACCCACCTTGCCTCACCCGGCAATAGTTGAACTTAATTGGCTATAGACTAAACCTCTAACTTTAAAATGAAGAAGTAGAGTCCTTTTGAGGTGAAGTGACCAACCACTCTGGTGAGTTGGGGGAAGAACCAAGACAGTAACCCAAGTTCCAATCACTTAGCCAAATCTCTTGCCAGGCCAGCATAGCTATGTCTCCTAATTCTATATGAAAATGGTGGCCATAGTTAGCCATTTATCTTGAGCAGAGCCTTGTTTAGACAAATCCGGCTAGGAATGTGACATCATCCCCACCCGCCCCACACACAAATCTGCTATAGGTCGTTTGCTAAACACTTTTCCCAGAGGTTAAAAACTGTAGTATTCTTAGACCATTCAGGCAAAATTGCTCCCTATCCACGCATGGCCTGAATCATTGCCAGCGTCGCTAAATTGACAGGGCAAAGGACCTCATGCCATCTGTCTTCACATTGGTTGAATTTAGGTATTGAAGTGAGAATCAAATTAAGAAAAAGGAAAACAACACAAACACTGCTGTGGAATCCTTGATGGGCTCCGCTCAGCCTATATGATTAACAATCTTTGCAGGGGACAGTGGGACAAGGCAGGGCTCAGAGTAGAGGAAGACAGAAATAAAGTCAAGCTCCACATCCAAAATGGACTTGGACCTTTGGCTTTTAAAAAAGTAGGAACAGGGCTTTTAATCTCTTTAATTCTCTCTCTCTCTTTCTCTTTTTAAGACTGCCTTTTCTAAGAGGATGGAGAAGGAAACTAAAATTACTGTCGTCGCTAAGACAAATAGGAATAATAATAGCTGATATCAGTAAAGTAACTACCATTTTCAGACTCTCTTCCTAAACTTTGTTTTTCTTCCTATGTATCTTGGTCCTTAATGCCTCTTTGAGACTCAATGAAGTTCAATTACAAGTCTTGCCTGGGATCCACAGCTGGTAAGCCATTGAGCAAGGACAAACTCACATCTCTAGCCTTCATGTTGCTTTTGCCCCAACCAGTAGTTTTTCCATCTTTAAAAGGAGGAAACAGAGGCATGGCAAAGTATAGTCAGGACCAAATTCACAGTTAGCAGCTATAAAGCTGGTCTCTGTTCTTGAGGCTGGACTTGTCTGCACAGTCCTTGCTGCTAGCTCTGTGATGGGAACCTTCTGTGACTCTGGGATTTTCTAAGAGGCAATGGGAGCACAGCTCTTTAATGATTTCATGTCAAAAATCCTGCAGATACTTTATAGCAGCCAGAGAAAACCTAATGTCCTTAGCTCAGGCTACTGTAACAAAGTTCCAAAGACTGGAGGTGGGAGTCGGGGTGACTTATAAACAACAGACATTTTTTCCTCACAGTCCTGGAGGCTGGAAATCTGAGATCAGGGAACCAGCATGGTTAGGCTCTGGTGTGTCCCCTCTTCCAGGTTGCAGACTGCTAACTTCTCATTGCATCCTCACAGGGTGGAGAGCAGAGGGAAGAGGCAAGCTCTCTTGTGATTCTTATACGGGTGTTAATCCATTCATAAGGATTCATGGCCTCATGTAAACATAATTACCTCCCCAAAGCCCCACCAACAAATACTACCACACTGGGGAAAAGGATTGCAACATACAAATTTTGAGAGGTCCATTACAACTAGAATCCTAAGAGGAAGGTTATAAAAATGCAAAATGTAGAGGAAAGAATTCTAAGGCACTTTAAGGAGAGGAGAAGGGAAAGTTCTTGAAATGCATGCTTCAGGCAGGTGGACTATTGTCCCTCTTGAAACCTGCCATGTAGAACATCTCTGGGCACATAGTAGGTGCTTAATGAATATCAATGAAGGACTGATACAAGCCCCTTGAGGCCTGGGCTTGATCTGCGTTGTTCATGCTCTGTTCTCAGCACCTGGAACAGCACTTGCTCAGCTTTACAGATTAGCAGATGGAAAAGAGATAACAAAGGGTTACATAGATTTCTCGATTTATGCCAAATAATTTGAATATCAAGCCTCCATTTCATTAATACCAGGTCTTAGATGAAGGCATGGCTCCTATTCTGAGAGACTGCCCATTATGAATTGAGGATATTCTAATCAATTAATTAGAGGACAAAATTTTCATTATAGGTCTATTGTATACATAATAGAATTTTCAGATGGGAAGCATGGTTAATTCTGGGCCATCAGGGAAACTGTTGGGCTTGCAAGACTGCTGCTTTATTTGAGTGTCCTTTTTAAAAAATTAATTAATTACTTAATTTTTAATTGAAGTATAGTCAGTTTACAATGTGTTAGTTTCAGGTGTACAGCAAAGTGATTCGGTTATATATTACATTATATATTCAGTTATATATATACTATAACTGAATATAATATATAATATATAACTGAATATATATAAAACATATATATAAAAGTATATATATATTATATATATATATTATTATAAGATATTGAATATAGTTCCCTGTGCTATACAGTAGGTCCTTGCTCTTTATCTATTTTATATATAGTAACGTGTATACTACATGAGCTTCCTTAGCCATCTCCCCTGCATCTACCCTGATAGCCACACCTTGGGCCTCTCACCTCCAACATTGAGCACCCCGGTTGCTGCTGAAGCATGAGATGCTGCAGGACTCACCTGGGCCCAGGCAGAACAACTGGAAGTACAGGGGAGTTAGAACACTTTGGGGTTTATCTTTGACATTGGGAAATGTAAGCTGGTGGATAAGCACTTTCCCTTCATCCCTGCAAAGGGACTGTCCAGAACACAATGGCTGGTAAAGGTACTAGGAAGGTAATATCATGAGAGAGTGAGGTAGAATAATTACTTGGACATGACATAAAATGCTCACTCAGCTCACTGCCATCTCACCATATGGGCACTCCCTCCTAGCCTGTCCTATTCCCACTTCCCCTCATTCCAGCTTCCCTACGATCAAATTCTCCAATAAAGCAGTCAACCATAAATGCCTTAAGCTCTGTTTTCTGGGGAACTGGGTTAATACAGGTTCCCTCTATTGTTGGTTTTACAGCATTTTCTCTGGATCACTGAAACATGTTAAAAGGAAGATTTCAAGGCCCCATCCAAGACGTATGATTCAGAATCTCTGGGTTTTGGGTATAGGGCTGTGCATTCTAAATGAGTTCTCCTGGTGATTCTCATGCACATTACAGTCTGAGAACCAGTGCTCTAGTTCTGAAACTGAGGAAGAAGAGCAGGTTATTTGATCAACGTTTGGCATCTTACTTGGAACAACGGAGAAATAACTATCTCTAGTCTCTTCCCTCAACCTGTGATACACTTCTTGCCACAGGTGAATGATTACAGATGCATGGGATTGCAAATGAAATCTTAAGTAAATCCCATTCCAGAAAAGTCAACAAAATCACCAGAGGCTACCACAGAGTTTCAGGGCAGTAAGGTCATTGCCACTGGCCCCCTGTCTGCTCTCACCCCAATGTTATCCACGAGGAATTGCTGAGCTGTTGCACGGTTCATTTAACATCTGAAGTCCGGGGACGTGGATGCTTGAACAGGTAGACTTCTTGAGAACTAAGGCAATCTTATAAAAGTCTGCACAGCTGACTTAATTTGGAACGTTCCCTGCAGAATTAGCCTTGGGGTAGCCAAGAAATTTCAGCCGATCATCTCTCTTGGTAAGCAAAAGAAGTTACTGGTGGTATTTATAAGTGCAGTGAAAAGAAAATTACAGGGGTGAATAAACTTGTGAGGGAGAATATAATGATTGCCTCTTTTCCCCCAAATAATTCACTTTTTAAGTTCAGGGGTTCAATAGGAATGGCTTCTCATACCTGAGCACCTTCTTTATGTAGTTAGCAGGCCCACTGGGCATGTACAGGATAAATTTGCTTTTGATTTTCTTTCTGTTGGCTACTTTTGGGCAGAGCTATCTAATGTGGTAGGTGGAGAAGGGACTAGGGAGTCACACAGAAATAGTTTCAAAGCCCAACTTGGCTCTCATTATCTTGGGGACAGGGACTAAACTACCCACCATATTTAAATTTCAGTCTACTCATTTGAACGATGGAAACTTTGTTTCAGCTTGTGTGGGTTGTGAGAATAAAATGAGGCTAATTATAAAAGGGTCATGACATGTTACAGGAACTTAAAAAATCATAGTTAAGGGGCTTCCCTGGTGGCGCAGTGGTTGAGAGTCCGCCTGCCGATGCAGGGGACACGGGTTCGTGACCCGGTCCGGGAAGATCCCACATGCTGCGGAGCGGCTGGGCCCGTGAGCCATGGCTGCTGAGCCTGCGCGTCCGGAGCCTGTGCTCCGCAACGGGAGAGGCCACAGCAGTGAGAGGCCCGCATAACGCAAAAAAAAAAAAAAAAAAAAAAAAAAATCATAGTTAAGTGCCATCGTCATTTTCATCATCATGATCATTAAACTGGGCCAAGAAGACAGGAGCAGGATATGCATCTATGGAAGAGTTGATTGTTTTGTGTTCAATTCTGTGGTATAAATAGGACTATGGAAGTAAAAGCTAAAGGAGAAAGATTTTTGCTTGGAACTAAAACCATTATCTGAGCTAAACAACAATGGAATAAATGTTAACTCAGGTGGTGGGTCAAGCAGATTGCCTTTCCCAAAGTGGGTGGGCCTTCTCTAATCATCTGAAGACCTGGATAGAACAAAAAGACTGAGCAAGAGGAAACTCTTTTTGCCTGACTGTTTGAGCTGGGGCATTGGGCTTGTCCTGCCTTTGGACTTGGACTGAAACACTGGCTCTTTTAGGGTCACGAGCCTGTCAGCTTTCAAACTGGAACTTATACCGTATTCTCTCTTGAGTCTAAGGCCTTTAGACTTAGACTGGAACTACACCTTTACTCTCCTGGCTCTCCCTCCTGCTGACAGCAGAACTTGGAACATTTCTAGCCTTCATAATTTTATGAGCCAATTCCTTATTATCTAGATAGCTAGCTGTCTAGCTTTGGAGAACCCTGACCAATATACTCATGGATAAAGTTTTTGCATTTTAAATGAGATTGGGTGCATTCAGGGTGGTATGGCCATAGACTAAAGTTTTTGCATTTCAATAGGAATTCAAGAGGAAACAGGTTTGGCAAAGGGAAAAATACCTACTTATGGGATTTAAGGCATGAGCTAGAGATGAAGGTGCTGACTTTGGAGGTAAAGAAAGTGGAATTTCTATGATGATTAAATGAGATAGCCTATGTAATGCATCCAGCACTATAATTATTCAGTAAACCCTAGGAGACTGATGTGATTGCTCTACAGAAAACCAAAGGTCATAGTGAATAAAAAAGATACCTAGTATATGGAGCCAGAAAAGGAACCCAAGCTTAACTTCAAAGGCAAATAAATATCTATGGTGACTTTGCAGAGACCCTGGAATTATCCACTATTTTGCATGAGGGGCGTAGGAGGGTTCTTATTATGCATTCACAGTGCTTCATAGTCTCTAAAAATTTAACACTCATTACCTCATTCAAACCTCAGAACCCGCTTGTGATGTAGGTACTATTTATAATTTTACCGATAAGGAAGCTCAAGACTTAGAGAAGTGAGTTGCTAATCATGCAGCTTGAATGCAGTGGTGATGCTGGAGCTCAGACTTCCTGACTCCAAGCCATGTGCTTCGTCTCTATTCAGTGGGGTTGGCTTTTAAAGGAAGTGAGGTTCTTACAGGAACTGGTAAGGCAACGAGCACAGGTGGGGAAAATTACCTACAAAAAGCTCTATGTCTTTCATAGAGTAAAAGAAACGCAGTTTTGTGCAGACTATGGCAAACAGGAATATGCAAATACTATAGCGGATGATATACAATGATGTATATATATATATTTACACAGAGACTTTGTATTTAGAAATTAAGTCATTTAACTGGTGTACCGCTTAAAACATTTTAGCAAATTGTAGTGATTTAAACTTGCTGAACAACCAAGCTGATCACTTTTGGTGCCTGTAAAATATTTTGCCAGCTTTAAGCGTTGCCTAGTCAAAATTTCTTTAAGCCCTCAATTAATTCTTCCATTTCTTTCATAAAGTTGTCCATGAGGCTACCACTATCCACATTTCCTGGCCAGGACTAAGATATATTTGTTTCATTTCTTTTTCAACACTTCGACAAGGAGATGCTAAAAATCATGCCACAGATATTGCAAGCAGACATTATCTATTTCAGGCTTTGTTGCATCTATTGCCTATGGACATAAACCAAAATTCTCTCCTTGAAAATATTACCTCCCTTGCCTCTTTCCTAACCATGTGGTTAAATGTCCTACATTAAAGGTGTGTGTCCCAGACCTTCTAAACCAGGCTGAGAATACGGATGAAAACAGTTATTCTTTGCTCCTACCACAGACCTTTACTAAATTCCTGTTCCTTTCCATGTCCTGTGCTAAATGCTAAAAGGACAAATAAAACCCAGTCCCTGCTCTCAAGGAACTTGCTGTGAGGTAAGAGAGACTGCAAATAAACAGATAAGTTGTTTGGTGAATGAGCAAATAGAGAGATGAATAAGGATTTGGTGATGAACCTGGTAATATGTGAGAATTGATCATAATAAAAATTTACACAGTACCTGCCATGGGCCACCATGATAAGGGCTTCACATATATTGATAGTAGCTCATTTGGTCCTTACAATAACTCTGTGAGGTAGGTTACTACCATCTCTGTTTATAGATGGGGAAACTGAGGCATGGAAAGGTGAGTAGCCTGAAGTCACACTGCAGGTATATGACCTGAGATCTGAATCCAGGTAGACTGGTCCACAGTCTGTACACTTACTTGCTATCCTACACCATCTCACCTAGTGGTTAGTGGGGGAGGGAATGGTTAACCAGTAAGAAGAAGAACATTCCATGTAGAGAGAGCTGCCTAATTTGGGGCAAAAGGGACCAGGAAGGCAAGACAGGGATGGAGACCTGCCTGTGACACACAGGTAATGAAGACACAAGTGCCAAGGAGTGAGGCTAGACATTTCAGCATATTTATCTTGCCTCTTCCAAGCAAAGACTTCCCTGCTTCATTCTGAAGACAACAAGAAGCCACTGAATAATTTTACCTAGAAGATTGGCATGATCTGATTTCCATTATCCATGAGGTCATTCAGAGGACATGTGAAGGAGAGTCTCTGTAGCTAGAGAAGAAGTGGGGACACAAAGCAGAGACCAGTGAGGAGACTTTCACAACTGTCCAGGTGCCAAGGAACAGAAAGAAGGTGCGGGTGGGAAGAGGAGAGAGCCCAAGATGGACTGGGAAACACGGGAGAAGTAGAATTAGAATTGATGGGCCATGCAAGCGAAGAAGAGGAAGATGCTGAGGACTGGGTCTGGGTTAGATGGGTCTCAAGGAATATATAAGATGGAGCAGGGCAGGAAGATAGTCCTATTTGGGAACATTAGGGATGGAGGTACCTGGCAGCTCTGCCTGGGATGATGTCTGCACACCACGGGTGGATACAACGGGATTAGCATCTGGATGGACGCGCTGAGAGGCAGCAATCTGGGCAGAAGTGGTGACTGGGGGCTTGCACAACTGTGTTTATAGAACTGGGATACAGACAATTGGCTATTTTTCAAGGAAGGAGGTGCTGGAGATTTGTGGGGCAGCCAGAGTCCTCTCTATACCACTCCCTCACACTGTCATTTGTTGGATATGAGTCTGGAATTCTGCCACTGGCCAGGCCTTAATCCTATATTGTAAGTTAGTAGCCCTAAATGAACTGTTACCTATAAAGCACCTAGACAGGGCCTGGAACTTAGTCATTGCTGTACTAGCACTTATTAAGCAAAATAAATAAATGAAACCACATCTAGATGGCAGCTGACCTTTGTCTTCTCCCTTGATACCTGCTGTCCTTGGGCGGGAGAACAGAGAGAGGAACCTGAGGCAGGACCAGCATCTTAGAAACAGGCTGAAGAAGACCGTGAGAAGGACCAGCCAGAGAGAGACGAAGAAGAACCCCAGCAGAAGCTCACGTCACGTCAGGTACGTTTCCTTCAGGAGGTCATGTCAGCAAGACCCAACCCAGTCTGGAGAGCAATGATGTTAAACATGGAAAAGTCTCCATTAGATTTGAACTCTACACCAAAGGTAAGAGTTGGAATGTGCTTTGCAGGATTGTTAGTGATAATAGTCCAAATATTTGTCTTTTAGACCTGCTGGGTTCAGCTTTGAACACATAGCCACAAGCAATAACTACACCACTGACCCATATGTCAGAAGTGGGCTACTTTCCATTTCATTAAGAGTTTCAATAATCATTTATTGAGCATCTAATATGTGCCCAACACTGGGTCAGTAGATGGGGGACATACAGAGAGAGAACAAAACAATGTCTCATAGGAGACACATACATTTGGATGTTCGTTTAATGTGTAAGCAGAGTCCCCTTCTATGTGCACTCATGGTTCTTGACTTAAGGACATTTGTTTTCTGGAATTCTGCATTTCTTAGTATAATTGATTGAGAGAGACATAGAAACGTTCTTGCTCCCCCTATTAAACCGTAAGCTCTAAGACAGCAGAGTCGTGTCTGTGTCGACACTTCATCATGTCCCAAGTGCCTAGCACATGAACACATACAGAATAATGAACACAATTTCAGGAAGTGCAATGAAGAAATGGTATAATATTCTTTGAGAGTGTATAACGGGGGAATCTCATATAAAATGAGGGGGTGACCAGAAAAGACCTCTCTGAGAAACTAACAGCTTAAAAGAGATTTGTAGGAAGAACAAGGATTTAGCTAGAGAAGAGAGGGGAGAACATTCCAGAGAGAGAGAGAGACCCCCAAGTGAGCAGGGTTAGCTGCATTCCATCTTTCTCATGTCAAATTGTGGTTTCCTTTCAGCTTCTGTAAAATAACACTTCAGGAAATCATATTTTCTGTTTTGTAAAATGACTCACATAAAAGAGCGATTTTGTTGTCATTGGCATTAAAAATAAATTCAGAATAAAATAACGTGGAACCATTTCTATTTCCACCCTTGATTTTTTAAATATGAAATGATGGAACTGCAAGTTTAATTTTTCTTATGGCATTTAAAAAATGGATTTTTTTTTCTTACTGGCTGATGTCAGCTGCCTACCCTGAGGCCTTGGGGACGGTGCTGCCTGCAGCCCCCTTCCCTCCTTCCTCCTTGATTGCAGGAGGTCTAAGTCTGCCATCCCCCTCCCCCAGGTTGGGCAGGGTAGAGCTGCTAGGACAGCACACCCGCCCCTGTATCCAGGATATGACATCTCTGCCCAGGGCAGCTGGTACAGGCAGAGTCTCTGTACCCACAGGGTCCAGCCTCCCTGTTCCTGAGGTTCCAAGCACGCTGCTTCCTGGTGGTGGGACTGGGGAAGGGTTAATTCTCTGAAGCTCAGAGCCCAGAACTGAGAAATATAAACACAATTATAAAAAATGTCTGGTAGACTGCCTGGCACACAGTAGATTTACAGTACATATAAATCAAAGCACACCTGGTCCCTACTGCCTTTCTTACTTTTGTTAAATTCAGCCCTAAGTGGGTCCAACTGGATTTGAGACCCTTTAGTTCCATGAAGAAGGAAGGGAACTCCCAATAAACTCATCCAGATGGACACAGGGGTCAGGCATATACACTTGATCTACAGAAACGTTTCTGGGGTCACAAAGCAGAACTTCCTGAATCAGATGGTATTTGCCACTCAGATTTGTTCTTGGACATGAGTCCATGAGGGGCTGGATGAGAGATTTAGGTGGGAGGAGCTGGACTCTACTGGAGGACAGATTTTTTTATTTTTTTTTTTGCGGTACGCGGGCCTCTCACTGTTGTGGCTTCTCCCGTTGCGGAGCACAGGCTCCGCAGCCATGGCTCACGGGCCCAGCCGCTCTGCGGCATGTGAGATCTTCCCGGACCAGGGCACGACCCCGTGTCCCCTGCATCGACAGGCAGACTTTCAACCACTGTGCCACCAGGGAAGCCCTGGATGACAGATCTGATGGAATAACATTTCCCTTGGGTGCATCAAGGGCTCCAATGTCTCTGTGGCACCAATGTGGTCAGAGTGGCATCTAAATGCAGAGTCTAGGATGGTTTGGTCCAGTAACAGACAGTGGGTGCAAGAAAGTGCCTTCGTGGAGCAAGGAAGGCAGGGGTGGCCTTTGGAGTGGGCATCAGTAAAGGGTAGAAGAGAGTAAGAAGATTTTATCTGGACTTCATTATGTAAATGCTTCATTATAAGCATTTACATATAAACTCACATAAAACACTCCCAGGGAACAACCAGTGAAAATGAGGTCGAAGGAATAGAGTCTACAGGAAGTGGAGAGAAAGAATGAACAAAATACACGTTTACGTTGTTAGGACTCATTTGTCCTTCCCCAGCTGGTGTGACCTTGGGGCATACTAGGTACACTTAGACACTGTATTACTTTTCCATTTGCTGCTATAACAAATTGCCAAAAACTTAGTGGCTTAAACAACACAATTTTTTATCTAATAGCTCTGGAGGTCAGAAGTACAAAATGAGTCTCAATCGAGCTAAAATTCAGGTGTGGGTAGGACTGTGTTCCCTTCTGGAGTCTCTATGGAAGAATGCATTTCTATGCCTTTTTAGCCTTTAGAGGTTGCCTGCATTCCTTGGTACGTGGCCTCCTCCTGCATCAAATCCAGCAAAGTTGAATAGAGTTGTTTGCACACTGCATCATTCTGACCCTTTCTTCTTTCTCCCTCTTTCACATTTAAGGACCCTTGTGATTACATTGGGTCCACTCAGATAATCTAGGATGATTTCTCTATTTTAAGGTCAATTGATTAACAACCTTAATTCCATCGGCAACTTTAATTCTCTCTTGCCGTGTGACATAACACATTTATAGGCTCCAGGAATTAGGGCATGACATATCTGGGGGGCTGCTTTTCTGCCTTCCACAGGCAGTGTTGCATAAAATCAAATGTGCTTTTACATTGGGCCAAGGGCATGCAAAAAGTATAAGGCACTGAACTACTTTCAGAAGCCAAGGGCAGCGTCACTGTTCATGAGCCATGTGATCTGTCAGTTCATTTTATTTCACGGTTCCCTGTTTCTTCACTTGTGTATCAGCAGCCCTGTCTGGAGACAGAGTGATTGTCACACGAGAAGGAAGGAGGAACAGGGTGGGTCTGTGTTAGTCTTGCTCTATTCTCTAGCTGGGGTAACACACTTGCATATTTACAAAGATATTTCAGACCTCCTCCTCCACAAGGAAAGAAAGTAGGAGAAAGGTATGGGGGAAAGCCCACCTGTCTCAGAATCTCAAAGTCCCAGGTGAAGTGTGTCTTTGGGCAATTTACCTCCTTTCTGCTTCTCAGTTTGACCCTCTATAGAGGGGGTCATGTAGAGTATGAACTCCTGGCCCTCCAGTTCTCTCCCAAGGGCTGGGCTTCTATCATTGTAAATTCAAGGCTAAAGCGGGCCATTTAGGGGAAGTCCCAGGATTTGTTTCTGTGTTGAGCTGACTCCATAGGGAAGTTTCCTGCCGAGGGCCACATGCAAGGGCTCCCCAGTGTACGCGGAGAAACACCAGTATAAACTCTAGTGTTTCACTGGGCAAGGGGCGAACTTTATTTAAATTCCTCCTGAAGAATCTCTGAATACATCCAGGGTCTGATATCAGCTGTGGGGACATGACTGGGAGAAGAGAAGTTATGTCATTTGTGCACATCTCCCGTGGATGTCATGGGCTGTCCCATTCATTTTTCCTTATTTGATCCCTCCTCCAAATCTTTTTTTTTTCTTTTTAATTAATTAATTAATTTTGGGCTGTGCTGGGTCTTCGTTGCTGCATGCAGGCTTTCTCTAGTTGCAGCGAGCGGGGGCTACTCTTCCTTGTGGTGCACGGACTTCTCATTGCAGTGGCTTCTCTTGTTGTGGAGCAAGGGCTCTAGGCGTGCAGGCTTCAGTAGTTGTGGTACGTGGGCTCAGTAGTTGTGGCTCGCAGGCTCTAGAGCACAGGCTCAGCAGCTGTGGCGCACAGGCTTAGTTGCTCCACGGCATGTGGGATCTTCCCGGACCAGGACTCGAACCTGTGTCCCCCGCACCGGCAGGTGGATTCCTAACCACTGCACCACCAGGGAAGTCTCTCTTCCAAACCTTTAAATGTACATTGGAGGGGTTTTATAGTTGCTTTTGTCCAGAGAAAAGGTGGAGCCAATGTTACCCTGCTGACCACTGATCAGGCCAAAGCACCATGTACCTCCTTTTCTTATGTGAGGTCTCTGAGCTACCCCTGCTAATGCCTGGGGTCATAGGCTTCCTTAGGACACAGCTGAGGTTCACTCATTTATTCATTCATTTAGGTGACCTGGTTGCCACCCTCAAGTGTCTCACAGCACAGAGGTAGAGATTGATGGTGATACAGTGTAGCATGGGTTATGATGGAGGAAAGTGCAAGGTATGTTTAGACCCAGGGGAGTTGCCTGAGCCAGTGTGGAGATGGTTAGAAGTTTCCCAGGGAGGAAAGGATACGCGTGCTAAATGCTGAAGGCAAAGTAGGCCTTTGTTGGACCAAGATGGGATGCAGGGTTTCCAGGCAATGGAACAGAAGTGAAAGATGGCTTTGCTCTTTCAGAGAAGAGTAGGTGGTTCCCTCTGATAGCAGGAGGTAGCAGGAGGAAACTTGGCTTATCGGACAGCATTCAATGCTGATGTCAGAGAGACCTGGGCTCAAATCCAGTTTGCGTCTGTGTCACTTACTGCTAAGTGTTTTATACCTATTAATTCTTTATTTTTTTTAACTTTTTATTTTATATTACAGTATAGTTGATCAACAATGCTGTGATAGTTTCAGGTGTACAGCAAAGTGATTCATTTATATGTTTTCCCATTTAGGTTGTTACATGATATTGAGTAGAGTTCCATGTGCTATACAGTAGGTCCTTGTTAGTTATCCATTTTAAATATAGCAGTGTGTACATGTCAATAAAAAGAATGAAATAATGGCATTTGCAGCAAAATGGATGGACCCAGAGATTGTCATACTGAATGAAGTAAGTCAGATAGAGAAAGAAAAATATTGTATAATTGTCATTACTGGGTGAAATAAGTCAGACAGAGAAAGCAAAATGTCATATAATAACACTTATATGTGGAATCTAAAAAGAAATGATACAAATGAACTTATTTACAAAACAGAAACAGACTCACCGACTTAGAGAACAAACTTATGGTTACCAGGAGGGAAGGGTAGGGGGAAGGGATAGTTAGGGAGTTTGGGATTGACCTATTAATTCTTTAAACTTCTCAACTCTTTGTATTAGACACTACCCTTCCCATGTTCTATAGATGAGGAATCTAAATGCAAAAATATATATATATATATATATATATATTAGCAACTTGTCCAAAGTTACCTGCTAATTAGCAGCAGAGCTGGGGTTCAGATCCAACAATGCTCTTAACCAGTGGTGTCGATAACATGTACAACATACAATAAGCTCAAAGTGGGGCAGGAGGGGCATTGCTGAGCAGGAGAGGTAGGCAGAGGCCAGATCTTGAAGGGCTCTGATTGTCTTTTATCCAGTGAGTCTTTGAGAACCCAAGCAAGGTGACACGGTTAGATTTTCATTTTAGGATGACCCTGCTTGTGGCCAAGTACAGGAAGGTTTGGAGTGAATAAGGCAGCATTCTGTCTTTGCGGGATATTGAAGGACATTTTAAGTTTGTTGAAAGAGATTAAAGAGCCTTCATTTATAGCCTTTACAGTGTCACAGGAAGAGGACAGTTAGTAAAGGAAGAGAGACTGCCAAGGTGCCATGGAGACTACTCGTATGATTATGTTATAAAGCTGTCTTTCCAGGGTTTTTCTATAAGGTCTGTTGAAAAGCCGGGCTTAACTCAATTTGGATGAACATAAAAACAGCATTAAAACACTCTACTTAAGCAAGGACACTCACTCAATGGTTTTAGTGACTAAGCTTCGTATTAATAAGATTCCATTCATCATGGATAGTAGTATGGGGTCAGACAGAAATCAGGAGTTTTGAATTTGAGGCTTATATCAACTCTGTGTTTCCATTTGTAAAATATAAAACTTGAAAGACACAAAAATTATTTTACTGGAAGGGACTTTACATAAAATATTTATAAAGCTGATGTTTGTTGAGTGCCTATTATAAATATGTCCAGGTGCCATACTCCTAGGAATTTTCTTGTTTAATCATTAGAACTGCCACGTGAGTTTGGTGTAATTTCGCCCCCTATTTTATAGGTGAGGAAACAAGGAAATGGAGTCTTGGGGAGATTATGTCGTTTTCCCAAGACCTCACAGCTAATTTCAGACTTGTATCTTTTTGACTCTAAAATTCTTATTTCTTGTTCTTTCAGTTTGGTGACATTGGTATATTGATAGCAAAAAAGGCCATAATTCTCATCCCTCCCAGTAGCTGGGTCTTTGCCATGTGATTTCCCAGCTCCTCCCATCAAGAGGTAAAATGTATTTTCCCACCCCTTGAATCTGGGCTGCCTTGTGGCTTGCTCTGGCCAATATTGAATGTGACAGAAGTGATGCCATGCCCATTCCAAATTCAGGCCTCAAGAAGCTATATATATACATTTCTTAGTTCTCTTGAAACACCGCCAAGTACTTAGTCTCTGTCAGCTTGGGCAGCTATAACAAAATACCAAAGTCTGGGTGGCTTAAACAACAGACATTTAGTTCTCACAGTCCTGGAGGCTGGAAGTCTAAGATAAAGGTGCCAGCCAATTTGGTTTTTGGTGAGTGCCCTCTGTCTGGCTTGCAGATGGTGCATGTGTCCTCATGTAGTAGAGAGAATGAGCTCTGGTCTCTTCCTCTTTCTATAAGAACACTAATTCCATTATAGGGGCCCCACGCTTATGATCTCATCTAAACTTAATTACCTCTTGAAAGCCCCACCTCCTCATACCATCACATTGTGTGTGGGTTAAGACTTCAACATAAATTTGGGGCGGACACAAACATTCAGTCCTTAACATCCCCCAGATAAACAATATCAGCTTAGATTGTGGAAGATGAGAGCCTCATGGCCTGGGAGCCCCAGCATCCCAGCTGATAAATGCAGACATGTGAGGCCATCCCAGTTCAGCAGACACCCCTGCTGATGTTGCGGGTGCAGGCGTGAACCCAGCTTGCAACAGTGGACCCTGGCCCAGACCAGAAGAACTGCTCAAACAGCCCTCAAATTCCTAAGCTCAAGAAGTGCTTTTAAGTCACTGGGTTAGGGGTTTGTTTGGTACCTAGCATTTTTTGATAACTGATATGATAACCATTTGATTTACTATACAGGCTGGGACATTTCTGAAGTGAAAGGAGGATTTATTAAGTTCACCAAGGCAATAAACAGAGGAGAGCTAACCCAGGTCTCCCTCTCTTTGGAAATTGTAAATCAGGAAAGTGCGTGGATCTAGGCTGTGGGCAGTAACACACCCCTTAGATTTCTGAGCAGCAGAGTAAGGCACTGAGAGTGGTTGGTCCTCTGTACTCATCAGCGTGAGGGTGATGAGGGACCAGGAGGGACAGGAGTCAGAGAGACTGACCAGAGCTGAGGTGGTCCTCCAGCTTCTTAGGAGGGTGGGAGGGGGCAAAAGTGAAGCTGGCCACAAACAAAAATAGAGGGGAAAGGAGTGGGCTAAGAAACACTCATAAAGAAACAAAAAGACACCAGCCTTCTCTGTGTGTTTATTTATTGGCACGTGTTTCCTATCACAGTCCTTTCGAATAATAAGAGCTAATGTTTGTCTGACACTGCTTATGTAATAGACCCTATTCCGGCTAGTCGAAAAGAATTAACTCATTTCATCGTCACAACAAATCCTTGAGGCAGGCGCTGCCCTGGCCCCGATTTGACAGCCAAGGACACAGATGCTTTGGAGAGGAAGGATCTTGACTGAGCAAGTCACAGCATCTTTGGCAACAGCTGTGATGTGTTCAACCCCAAAGTCAGAGTACCCTGCTCTCTCCCAAACTGCCTGGGTGCCTCCCAGACACTTGGGGTAATTGCTGTCAGAGGGATGTGCTGCTGTCCTTGGTTATGTCTGTATCTCCCTTTAAATTGTCACTTCTTCAAACTCAGGGCCTGTCTTATTAATAAGACAGGCAATTGTAAACATATTACCTGCTTGATAAAAGCCAAATGAATGATGTGACGAGAGAACATCACAGAAGAGCCGGGTAGGACATCTTATTTGCTTTGAAAGTGAAACCAGATGCCGGAGGCATGTTTCCATTCTGAGGTCTTTGACTATTAGAATGATTAATATTTATAGCCCAAGGGTCTGACTTTGCCTCTTGGGTAATTTCCAGCTCCAGGTGTGAAGGTTCTACCTCTCATCTCAAAGAGGAGAATCTATAGACCAATATAACAGATGTAGAACTTGTTACCCACATACTCATCTCTCTCTAAAGGTGTGAGCTGGTGGCTGACCATAGGTCTGGGACATTAAAGCATCTCTGCTCTCAACTGCTTTGTGGCAACCACATTATGGGCTTTGGGGGCTGGGAGGCACCAAGCTTCTTTAACGCAGTGTGGGACCTGGTGTCCAACACAAGTTCAAGAACCATCGGTTTTTCTTAGCAAAAACAAGTGCTCTCTGACTCTGGTCTTTAATTTCACAGAAGCCCTTCTAACCTAATACTGCTGGGTCACAGAACATTCTCTCCCAAAGAATAGCTGTCAAATAATTTTGAGATATAATAATATATATTAATCCACAAAATAAAAGTTCTCAGAGAATATTGGAACAGAGCATCTTGAAAACATACTGCTTCACCAAGTTTTTTGTTTTGATAGGCTGGTTTAGTTCCTCTTAAAAAAAGGAAAGATATTTTTTATTATCCTTCTTTTTTTTAAATTTCAAATACTGAACCTCTGTCTCTTTTCTGGCCCATTAGAGTTTGAGAAGCACTCTTCTAGATAGCCGTGTTATGTTAACATGGGCTTTATTGTCCATGTGCTAAACTAGACCTGTGACTCCCACCTCTACACCACCATCGTGGAAAGGATAAAAGCAGAACTGGGTTTAATCCAGCTACTTTGTCTGCAAGGTGTGTGACCTCAGGCAATTAATTCACTTAACTTCCCAGCTCCAGTTGTCTCCTTTTAAAAATGTGTATAATATGCTTTACCATGACTCTGCAAATTAGGACATATTTAGAATAATCGTATCTGTAATGGATGCAGTGTACTATCTCATTCATAACAATACTCCACAAGTTTATTTCCAACAAGATAACAGCATACTCACCATTGTCAAAATAACACTTAGTTTCTCTTTCTTCCTTCCTTTGTCCTCCTTTTCTTTACCTTCTTTTTTCTTTTTCTTTTCTTAAGCTTCTACTTGTTTGGCAATCTCAGCTACCCAGAGTATAACTAAGAATACTGAATTAAGTTTACATTTCTTCAGCGGCACTACAATTATTATGAAACCCACCATAAGTCAATTCCTTGCTTGTTGTATGGTAGATGAGACCCTGTGTCCTTAGCCCAAGCATTTGACTTTTTGTCTACCCACAACTATCAGGAATGGTTATCTTCTTCCAATTCCCTAGAACATTATGAACAGAAATTATGGATGCGGGAAAGGCAGCTGCTGAAAAGTGCATTAAGAGCTTGCAGTTGCCTGTCAGAGAGAAAACAAAGCTGCCCCCAGTAGCTTGGAATTAGGGTCTGAGTCATCAAGAGGAGATGATATATTTTCCTGAGTGTCTACTGTGTGAAAGAGTAGGGAAGTTTTTAATGATATCTAACCAAAAGTTGAGCAGGCAAGATTATTTTTAAAGTTGGAATTTCTGAGTGAATGCCACAGAATTAAGGTCTCAGCAATATTAAAACAAAAATAAGCTGTTTCTATCTGAATTAATTCTCAGGAGTTTTCTTCTTTATAAGTGGCAACATTTGCACTCCCTGGCTCAGGAAAATTTCTATAACTTTGTTTTTCTCTCTTTTTATTTCACTTTTTTTGGGGCTTTGAGGTTTAGAATTCTGGTAAAATCAAGTAAATTGGTTAATAAGAAATACATAAATGTATCAGTTGAGGCCAAGGATGTGAGCAATTTAATATTTTTACAGGAGAACCATGAAGAACACCTCGAGACTTCTGCTTCTGGGAAGGTGGAGTAGATGTACTTTGATCTATTTTTTCCACTCAGTTCAACTAAACACCCTAGATATTACATCAAGAAAAACATAAGAAAACTCTGCAGTGTGTGAAGAGGATGATGGACTGGTTAGGGACCTGTAGACCCAAAGAGAAACAAGGTAATGAGTTCCCTGAGTTTTTTTTTCTGCTTCATATGTCCCAACTTGGAGCTGAAGAAACCAGCCACCCAGAGATGCCAATAGGCACGATAAAAACCACACCCCCCAAAAAAAATCTTAACAGAAGTCTGCCCTCTCTACCCAGAGGAGTAGGAAAGGGGCATGCTAGTAGGATATACATATATAACTGAATCACTCTGCTCTACACCTGAAACTAACATGATATTGTAAATCAACTATACTTCAATTAAAAAAAATATGAGGAGTTGAGAATACCCATATTCAATCTGAAGTACCCTCACTTAAATGAGAGATTTGAAGAAAATTGAGATATGAGGTAATCCTGAAAATACAAATAAAAAATATAAATATTAAAAAAAGACTGTGGTACTGGGAGAAGGATAGACACATAGATTAATGGAACACTACAGACAGAGAACCCAAAAATAAGTCCATGAAAATATGCCCAACTGATTTTTGACAAAGGTGCAAAAGGGAATCCATGGAGGAAAGATAGCCTTTTCAACAAATGATACTGGGATAATTGAACATCCAGAGGCAATTAAAAAAAATTAAACTTAACCTAACCTAAGGCTCACACTTTATATAAATATTAACTCATAGGCTTAATCATAGGCTTAAATATAAAATTTCATAGGCTTAAATGTAAAATATAAAACTATAAAACTTTTAGGAAAAAATAGGCCAAAGTCTTTGAATCAGGGACTAGGTAAAGAGTTCTTAGACTTGACGCCAAAAGCATAATTCGTAACAGGAAAATTGATAAATTGAACTTCATAAAAATGAAAAACTTCTGCTCTGTGAAAGATTCTGTTAAGAGGATGAAAGACAAACTATAGAGTGGGAGGAAACATTTGCAAATTGCATATCTGACAAAGAACTAATATCTAGAGTATTTAAAGAACTTGCAAAACTCAATGGAAAAAATTCAGTTAGAAAATGGACTAAAGTCATGAACAGACATTTCACAGAAGAGGATAATACACAGATGGCAGGTAAGCACATGAAAAGATGTTCAACACCATTAGCTATTAGAAAAATGCAAATTAAAACCTCAATGAGATATCACTACCTACCTATTAGAATGACTAAAATAAAATACATGACTGTAGAGAGTCCCTGTATCATTTTACATTTCAGTGATGTATGAGTGATCTAGTTTCTCCACATCCTGGACCACCCATACTTTGCTAGTGGGAATGCAAAATGGTACAGGTACTCTGGAAAATTGTTGTACTGTTTCTTGAAACACTAATGTCTAACAATTGTGCTCATGGGCATTTATCCCAGAACAATGAAAATGTATGTTCACACAAAAATGTGTACACAAATACAGGTTATTATTCGTAATAATCAAAAAACCTGGAAACAACACAAGTGCCCTTCAATGGGTGAATGGTTAAACAATCTGGTACATCCATAACATCAAACACTACTCAGTAATAAAAAGAAATAAAGCGTGGATATATGCAACAACTTGGATGAGTCCTCAGAGAATTATGTTGAGAGGAAAAAGACAATTCTAAAAGGTTACTTATTGTATGATTCCATTTATTTACCATTCTTAAAATGAGAACATGATAGAAGTGGAGAACAGATAAGTAGTTGCCAAGGGTTGAGGAAGCAGAGCTTGAGAAGAATGGGGATGTAGCCATAAAAGGGCAACAAGAGGGATCTTTGTGATGGAAATTTCTGTATCTTGAGTGTATCAATGTCCATATCTGAAATGTGATGCTATACTATATTTTCACAAGATATTACCATTGCAGGGTGGGAACTGAGTGAAGGGCACACTGATGCTCTTTGTTTATTTCTTTTACAACTGCATGAGATTCTACAATAATCTCACATTTTAAAAGTTTGATTAACAAATAAAAAGAACACATTGACATATTCCTCTCACCAGGAATATAGGCTACTTCTGGATTGTGTTTTGGGGAAAGAGGTTGAAAGAAGTGTAGAGAGAACATGTTATGTGCTTGTAAAGGTCTACTCCCTAGAGGGAAAGGCAAAGATAGGTTGGCACATTTATTCATTCATTCATTTGTAGTTGCAGTCAATTTGTCCACTCATTTATATGCTCATACATTCATTCATTTATAAACATTTTTATTCACTTGTTCATCTTATCTTTCACTCAAACAGTAATTACTGAGACCAACTGTATATGAAGTATGGTACTAAGCACTAGGGGAATGGGACAATGAGCCTGACATGGCATCTGAATTTAGGGAGCTCACAGTAATTCAGTTATACATTCCATCAACCAAGTTCACTACCAAATCAACCAACCAACCAACCAACCAACCAAACAACCAACTAACCAAACAACCAAACAACCATTCAACCAATGTTGATAACTGCCTAATTATATCCCAAGGGCTTGCCATTTTGCTTGGCATAAAAATATGATTATATATGTCATTAATTTATAACTACTTATTGACTGCATAAAAAGCATGCTTTCAGAGCTGAGTGCCAAATGATTAACCTTCTGACAACCTAGGAAATAAGGTAGATAGAAAGTGAGAAAGGGAAGTAATTCACCAATTCTTTGCAGAGGGATGAGTAAAATCATCCATTCATCAGGATAGAATATGATTATCCCCAGTATAAAATCCAAGCTCCTAAACAGGAATCACCGGGATCCCAATAGGTGGCCCTAACCTCCCTTTCCTGCCTCATCTTCAGCTAGTTCAGCTGGGCTCCTTGTGTTTTTCATTCTCTCTGCATGTGCTTTCTGCAAAGGAGTGTTCTTTTCCCACTTGTAAACCCAAAGTCCCACTGTTCTGTAGCTTTTGGCGGCTTTCCGGTTACTGCACAGAGGGAGAGTGAATGGCTATGCCTATCTGGTCCCACAGCACTTAAGTATAGGTGTTGTTAAGGTTCTAATAATGTGCCAGGAGAACACATGAGGCTCAGGGATCAAACGGATGGAGTTGATAGAGACTGAATTTTACTTTTCCCACTTACTGATTGTTTTAACTCAGGAAAGCTTGTAAACCTCTCAGAATCTCTATCTCCTTATGGCTTTATGGATGCAAATGCGATCATGTCTCAGAACGGATATGAGGTTAAGACAAATAACACATGGAAAATATTCAGAAAACTGCCCAGAATGTGTGTAGGACTAGGAAATGCTAGTTCTTATTATAGTAAGAGAAATCTTTTTTTGCATTTCTGTCCACTTCCTTTTTCTCTCCAAGCAGGGACTATTTCTTATTCATTTTAGTATTTTGATTCTTGCACAGTAATAATAATGTTACAAAAAATAACATGCATGCATGCCATTCAGTATATTATTTACTGGTACAGAGTAGATAATGTTTATTGAAACAGCTTGTTTGGAAATCACTAAATTGTAAGACTTCTTGTGTCTCTTCCAGTTATATCACATTTATCTATGTCAGCTGAAATTCTATTGCTCTCTGGAGGGGTCTGAGGATACCCCAGTGGCCAGAGAGGCTTTGGTTACTTTTGAGTGTGGATGGATACATGAGTTTGCCCAGAAATTATAGCATAGGATATTTTGTGAGATATTTCAAACATGAATACAAGGTATTGAGGGATACTCTCAGGATAATTACTTATTATGAGGAAGGAAACTGTATAAAGGTTTATATATATGAATTTATCATGTAAGTTATGTAGCTATCTCTTTCTTGTTTACTCCTCTCCAGCCACACTGGCCTCCTTGCTTCTCCCTAAATATGTCAATCATGGTCCCATCTTTAATCTTTATACCTGCTATTCCATCTGCCCAGAATCTTCTGCCACATATCTGCATGGATAACTTCCTCACCTCATCCTTCAAGTCTTTGCTTAGATGACACCCTTGGGAGAGACCCAGGCTGCCACCCTATTTAATTCTACAATATGTACTCTCCATCCTCAGAATTCCATTCTTTCTCTTTCTTCTCTACCTTTCTTTCTTCTTATAGCTCAAATTACCTTCTGGAATACTATATGCCTCACTTGGTTATTATATTTGTAGTTTCTTTTCTATCTCCCCTATTAGAACATAAACCTCACTAGAACAGGGAGCTTTGTTTTGTTCTCTGTTGTATACTAAGTGTTTAGAAAGGTACCTGGCACACAGTAGGTGCTCAATATTGGGTGAATAAAAGAATAAATCAGATGGGGTTTTGCAGAGGAAATATCCCCAATGAGGAAAAGATGGGTTTGCTTGGAGACCCTCCCAGGAAGAAGCAGTTGCAGCCCAAGGCTCCAGTTACCCATTCTTTCTCCCCCAGGCCCCCAGTCCCTGGGGGGGAAGGGAGCTTCCCCTTTTCCTGGTGACTCATCTGACCTCATGCCCAGAACCCATGATATCCCTCAGAATAGGCTTAATAATGGAGATAAAAGAAAGGCCATTCAAATGCAATGTTTGAAAATGAAGAATTCTAAGACCCAAGAGGATGTTAGTGGGAGAACTGATGTGTATTACTTCTGAGGCCAGGGTTTGCTGGGCCCTGGGGAAGAGGATGGAGATGAAGACACATGTGAAAACAGGACACCTGCAGAGAAAGGGGTTCAGGGGAGAGGCCTGTGGGTCGGATTTGAAGGAGAGGTTGAGGAGGGGGTGACAGCACAAAAGGATGTATCTTTGACTTTCCATCTTTTGAGCTCAGAACCTATTTCCCTTGTGAAGTAGAAGAGCCAAAGCAACTAGACAAGGGGCATCATTCTCCTCCAGGTTCTCGTAACACCCTGGATATGGCAAAGGGATCCTTTTGGTAAGGAACTGCTTAAGCCAGAGATGACTAACTGTAGCCCAGGGGGTGAGACGTTCTTTAAAATAGTTTAATTGCACCTAATCACTTTACACAGGCACACAATCTCCACTTTGCCAGAATATCCACTTTCTGTGGCTTTATACCAAATGAGGGAGTCACACTTTTATGTCGACATTTGGTAATGTTCACTGACTTGCCTGGAACCTAAGCTTCACTTGGTGCTGTATGAATTCGAGGTAAAGATGGGTAGGTGTCTGAAATGAGAGGAAGAAAGTGTCTTCCCTCCCTAGTCTCTGACTTGGCAGCACCTGCAAAGACAACTGTACCTGCTTCTTGGTGTTGAGAAATAACTACACCTTAGATGGGTCTCAGCTGTAGAAAGAGAAAACTCTACCCTCACCTCCCCCACTACCTCCACTCCCCAACCAAAGAGATACTCTGTGCAACATGTAGGAACTAAAGTTAAGAAGGAAGGGGTCTACCAGTTGGGGTATTATGAATATATTAAGGTGTGTCTTAGTTTCCTAGGGTTGCCATAACAAAGTGTCATGAACTGAGTGGCCTAGGACAATAGAAATTTATTCTCTCACAGTTCTGGGGACCAGATGTCTGAAATCAAAGTGTAGGCGAGGTTGGTTCCTTCTGAGGGGCAAGAGAGAAAGCCTCTCTCCTAGCTTCTGGCAGTAGCAGGCAATCACTGGCTTCTGCTTTATCATCCCATGTGCATTCATTCTACTCCAATAGGACTTCATCCTAACTAACTGCATCTAAGACAACCACATTTCAAAATAAGGTGATATTCTAAGATACTGGCAGTTAGAAATTCTACATGTGAATGGAGGGGGGAGACAGTGCCACCCATATGTGGGGTAAGTAAGATTTCTATTGTAAAATCATTAAAGATTAAAAACAAACAGCTCCTTTAACCTTATTTTATACAAGAGAAAGTTAAAGCCCAGAGATGTATGAGAGTGACATGGAGTAGAAAGGACTTGCTCATTTCAGAATTTTAGCCCCACCTCTTATAAACCACATGACCTAGAATCACCTATTGGGACTTTCATCCTCCACTTGGGTATGACAATGCCTGCTTGGCATTACCAGGCATGGGGAATAAAGGTCAAATGGGACCATTGCCATGAAGATGCTTTATCAACTCTAATAGACATAGAAGCATAAAGGATAATTTCTTTAAGGTCACAAGCAATAGGTATCTATCAGCAGCATATCAAGTCTGAAGTTCTTCCCTTAGACACAGCACGGTCCTGGCCACCCCTGTCTGTGAGAGCCAAGGCAGAAGTCTGAGGCTCTCATGAACACGAATGAGAAATATGTCACAGAGATTGACACTCATCCCATAAAAAATTTGGAATTTGACTGGGCTGAGAGATCCAACCCAGCCCTGTGAAGAGCTCATAAATACCAGGTACCTTTCCTCTTTGGTAAAATTCTCAACAACGTGATTGCTCATTTGCCAGCTTAAGGCTGTGAGGCCCAGTGAGAGTAAATAAGCACACTTTAAGGGTGAGGTGAATAATGAAGGTCAGTTTGAGAGTCATGGAAAATTCTGTGGTGGAACTCAAAGCCACTGAAAGATCGTTTTGTAGGAAACAGTCAGACCAGGGTTTTCACCAAAACTATTCACTCACTAGCTCTGTTAATGGCAGGGACAGAGGGGGTCAGTTTCACTAACTTCCTGATTCATAGCTCCTCTTCTGTTAACTGAGCATAAAGCTATTTAGGCACAGTTGGTAGGACACAGCCTGGCTCAGCCATTCCCCAGTGATTGGGCAGTACTCATGAAAATAAAGCACGTATGCAGCCTATGAGCCAGCAATGCCATTCCTGGAGATAGACATAGGGAAAGTCACACCCATGTGTGAGGGGACAGGCACAAGTATGATATTGACTGCAGTGCTGTTTGTGGGCTCAGAGAAGTGGAGACGGCCAAGTTTTCCATTGTGAGAGGAATAAATGGGTCAAATACTGAGGATGCAAATAACAGGGCACTAGGCAGCAGCTAGAAGAAATGAACTTGAACAGTGGTTCGCAAACTGTGGTACCAGGACCAGAAGCATAAGCATCACCTGGGAACTTACTAGAAATGCAAATGAATGGCCCCGTCCCAATTCTAACGAGTCAGAAAATCTGAGTGTGGCCTCTCTAATGGCTTTAACAAGTACAGGTTCACAGAGATATTAAAACAGTCTTAGGTTAAAAAGTAAGAAAGAGAGGAGGTTTACTGTTCAATGGATTATTTAAATTAAAAGCATGCACATGCACAAAATTATATGATGATAGAGACCCCCATTCTAATGCATTTCTTCCATATGAGAAGTTAAGTGTGAGAAGGAATGAGGGGTAAAAAGAAAGAAAGAAAGAAGCTTTGAGCCTTGTCTAAGCAAATGCTGATATGGTACAATGATCTGGGAAGTGGTTTTTACTCAAATTTCTGTACCTGGTATTCTATATAAACAAATAGAAAAGATGGGAAAGATAACTAACAATAAGGACAACACTGCTCAAATCCTTCCCTTGTGTTTTGTTGGACATGGTTCTCAGTCCTTAGTGTGAACCACCTCGCTGGATTTTCCCAGTAACTCAATGACACATCATAAAATGTCTGTTTAAGTAATGAGGAGAACAATCAAGAAGGCTTGGGAAACTTGTTCCAGGTCACACTGTCAAATCCTTGCCAGCTTCAAGATTAGCTCAGTGATTCGCAACAGATCTTGCCCCCTAGGGGATATTTGACAATGTCCGGAGACATGTTTTGTTGTCACAACTGGGGTAGGGCTTCTGACATTTAGTAAGTTGGGATGAAGGATGCTGTTCAACATCCTAAAATGCACAGGACAGCCCCACACAACGGAGAGTTATCCAGCCCTGGATGTCAGTGGTGATGAAATTGAGACATCCTGATACATCTCCTACACAGAACCTCTTTCTTGTGTCCTTCAAACCAGTTTTATTTGGCAAATTGTGTTTAGAAGAATGCCTGCATGCCCTGGGTTTTGAATTAGGTCTTGTGTTGAGGAGAAGAAGCATAAATGAAGCAATATTTTATCTTTGTGTATATGTGATATAAATGCATTTGTATAGTAGACCTTAGTTTTGGGAAATAATCTGACTTAATGCCTAAAACAAGATGTCCAGGCTCTAGCTTGGTCAAGAGACACTTTTACCAACTAATTCCTGCAGATTTACCATCTACTCAGTAGTTCTTATCTCTTTCTCATAATTTCAGCATGTATATATATGTGAAATATATATGTGATATATATATATGTGATATTATTCTCTATTTATTGTGTACTAAGTATTTCCAAGTTTGATCACTTTATAAAGCAATTAATTATTCTGTGGAGCCATATTTTTGCCATACATCTCAATCCATATGCAATATCCATATTACATATTACGATTTTTGTTAGCTTCCTGAAGGTACATAATCATGGTTAGTATCTCATACTCAAATCTTTGGGTCGTTGCTAAGTGAGAATATTTAATACCTCTTCTGAATTTGTCTGTTTGTATCCTGTTTGGCCCTTTGTAACTTGGAATACAGGTGTCTCTGTAGCTTTTAGATAATCTAAGCTCTTTGAGGTCACATCTGAATTATATTTTCCTGGTTTGTACTCCATGCTCATTAAACCTTGAACTATAAGAACAATGCTAAAATGTTTGAAAAAAGGTAATTTATATACAATTACCTGCCTCATCTGCCCCTTTTCCTCCATGATATTTACTTGACTGTGTTTCATTCAACGTTTAATGTATAGTTCTTGCAAGTAAGAAAGATTAGATAAATACGTGTGAAAGAGGCAGACTGGAAATTTACCAGATAGTTTTTACATGCAGCCCCAAGCTCATATTTTCACTGCCATTTGCTTTTGAAAAAGGAATGAATTTGAAATATAGACAGTTATTAATAAGACTCAAACCTCTAAGTTTATCCAAGTAAAACACAGGATGCTGATCAACACAACATGACATGCGGAGCAGAAACCAACAGGTGTGGTCAGTGGGTGTACTGACAGTGGCTGTGTGACCCTAATCATGTTACCTCACCATGAGTATTTCTGGGCACCCAACTCTGAAGTGAGAGGTGTGCATACCCACCATCTATGGCCATTCTTGCTCTAACAGGAGCTCACCATAGCAGCACTGAACTCACATTCCTTCTGCACCAATGTGCTCTGCAGTTTTTTCACTAAATGATACCACCATCCCCTTAGGTATTCTACACAGAAATCTGAGAGTCATTTAAGACTCCTCTGTTTTTCTCACTCTCAGTATCAATCTATTAATAAGTCTCATGATGATGTCATCTCCAAAATGTATCTCAAACTCTGCCTCTGATCTCCTTGCTCCTCATTAAATTCATCCTCCGTTAGTTCCTGTTAGATGAGTATAATGGCCTTGAACAGAAGTGATGCATTATTTAATTTATAGCCTTATTGAAGTATAGTTGATGTACAATATTATATAAGTTACAGGTGTACAGTATAGTGATTCACAGTTTTTAAAGATTATACTCCATTTATAGTTGTTATAAAACATTGCCTATATTCCCTGTATTGTAAAATATATACTTGCAGCTTATTTTATAACTAAGTGTTTGTACCCCTTCATTCCCTACCCCTAACTTGCCCCATCCCCCTTTCCCTAACCCCACTGGTAATGACTTGTTTGTTCTCTATATCTGCGAGTCTGTTTCTTTTTGTTATATTCACTAGTTTGTTGTCTTTTTCAGATTCCACATGTAAGTGATATCACACAGTATTTGTCTTTCTCTGTTTGACTTATCTCACTTAGTGTAATGCCCTCCAAATCTATCCATGTTGTTGCAAGTGGCAAATTTTCATTCTTTTTTATGGATGAGTAGTATTCCATTGTATATATACCACGTTGAAGTGATGCACTTTTAATCTTGCCTTTGAATACAGGTCTGACTGTTTCCGACCTTTCCTTTTCCCCTTTTCCAAAGGGGACTTTCAGCCACAGATGACATATTTTCTGTTCTCCAGGTTGAGAAACGGGACCACTACTGAAATCAATGTTTCCCAGTCTTTCAGCACCTTAACATCTGAGGGAAAACAATAACAGCAAAAAACCCCCACATCTTATATGCCTCCTGAATTGGAAGTCTAAAACTACCAAGGAGACTTCCCTAAATTCCTAGTCTCGCTTGATTATGATCACCTCTAGTCCTCAACTCCTGTATATGTTAAATCGTTTCAGTTTATGAATTATCTTGCCATCGCACACCCATTGGATTGTGGCATCAGTTGAAGAACGGAATGCGGTCCTTCTTTTAATTTACATTCATGTGCATACACGCAACATCTGTGTGTAATAGTAGACTTTACTGTCTAACTATACTTAGTTAGAGAGGAAGACTAGAGTTATCTACATTATGTCAATAAAACTTCAAATAAAATACCAGACATCCTTCTTCTTAAATAGTCTCTGGCCATCCAGCCATAGGGGCTTCTCACTGGATAGTTCACAGCTCCAAGTCCTCTGGCCTCATGCTATCAGGCTACACATTCCTCTCCTCTCAGGCAGGGGCTTTAACCACATCCTTTGTGCCTTAACTCCTGCTAACACCCAGTCCTAGGCATTCTTTTTAACCTCAAATAGCTTATCGTTGTTACTTCAAAGGAAGATAGTTTCTTCCTAAAAGAAACTCTCATTCATGTGTTAAGGTAATAAATTATGATTCTCTTTTAAAAGGGGCTGAAGATTTCAACTCAAGTTAAAGTTTTCTAATAATCTGAGTTTGATATTCACCTTACAGTTTTTTTTATTGAGAACTTATGAGTGGGACATCATTTCGTTGCCAGGGGTGTCATAATGATGTGCAAAACCCAGCAAGAATTCTGCCCTCAGTGTAGATTCTACAGATTTAGTAGGGACATTTACCGTTCATGTGTAATTACAAAAAGAAGGCTTTGCGAGAGAGGTATTCAGTCCTATGAGATAACACCACATACAGATCTGACCTAGACTGGAGATCTGAAAAGGCATCCACGGGAAGTGAGGACGGAGGTGATTTTGAAGCAGTGGTGTGTTGCTAAAGGTTTAACAACTGGGTCTCTGGGGGAGTGGGAGGGTAAAAAGCCCTGTTGTGTATCATTTGCCAGGTTCCATGGTATAAATCGTCTCTCTATGTCTGTTTTCAGGCTCGTAATGGGGTGTGTCTAAATATGGTTTTGGAAAGGAAAGTACAGAAATTGCCATCGTATAGCATTTCGACCACACAAAAATGACCTTAAGAGCATAGATACTGTGTGATATCACTTATCTATGAAATCTAAGCAAAGCTGAATTCATAGAAACAGAGAGTTGAATGGTAGTTGCCAGGGTCTGCAAGGTGGAGGAAAGGGTGGTAAAATAATCAGGAAATGATGAATTTTGAGTATTTATTACTTTTATTTTAATATAGTTTATTCATGAGTTTATATAATTTCATTTTTTAATAACAGCTCTGTTTAACAACCAGCATGAACCACTCCTGGAAGTTTAATAGTCAACCCTTGGGAGTCCATATAAGCTATATCCAGCACAGGACTGAAGTTTGAGTGAATTTAAATAAGCAGGGGAAGTAAACAGGGGTAGCAGCATGTACAACGGCCCTGTGATAAGAGGGAGCTTGGGAAGGTTGCTAAGGTTTTTTGTTCTTCATCCTAATAGCAAGTATAGCTCCTCCAGTTTTACAGGTTGTGGGTTGCTGAGGATTTTTGTTCTTCATCCTAATAGCAAGTATAGCTCCTCCAGTTTTACAGGCTGTACTTGGGAAATGCCTGCTGTGGGAGAGTTGTGTGTGTGTGTGGTGGTTCCCATTGTCACTGAATGGTTTTGGTTGAATTTAGCTAAACACAGAGAGGGATTCAAGCTCTGAATGGGGACGAGGTGCCCTGCAAACCCCTTTCAATTCTGAAACACCATAGCAGTCGAAGAAAAGACTGAAGTTTTTGAGGACAGATAGAAGAGGTGAGAATTGATGCATCAAGAACCTGGAAATGGTGTCTTGCACATTACAAGTAGATATACAAATATGCCAGCAACTTGAGGCAAAAAAAAAAAAAAGCCTTATCTTTCAAATAAATAGCCACAGGAAGCAAAGAGAGTCAGGTGTTTTTTCTCTCTCTCTCTCCTTCTCCATGGGCTCCTATTTTGAAACCTCACTTCCTCAAAGTGTCAGACAATTATATCTGCTCATACATTTTTGCCAACATGATCGTAAAAAGGATAATGTGAATTATTTATGCCATTCCCTCTTGAAGGGAGTGAGTGGGACAGTAAACCCTGCAACATTTACTTTTAGGAAATTCCTTGTGCAAGAGATTTCAGAGAGCACAACCAAAGATTAAGAAAAACTGCTGAAAAGCCTCAAATAGAAGAAAAAACAATCTGCCAGAGGTGCCCCTTCTATTTATGGCTGTGGCTATCGCATTGTCTTCTATGACCCCCTCTGCCCTCCAGGTTTTAACCACAGCCTTTCTCGGGGTGACTCTGAAGCATGTGATGTGCTCTCCCCCATGGCAGAAGCCCTGAAGTTAGCACATCTCCGTGTCTGCCTCTGGACCCTGTGCCACAACCCACTTCCTGGGCACCATCCCCTTCAGGTCACTGCCACTGGACGCTCCAGACAATAGCCCACCTTCACTGTCCACTTGGAGTTTACTTCCTCATCGGTCTTGCCTGTGGGCAGCCTTAAGAGAGATGGCTTTGAAGACAGTCAGATTTTTGCTTCATTATGTATTAATTACGTGACACTGGGAGCTAGAGAAGCTAGGGAACTTCTCTGAGCTTCAATTTCTTATCTATAAAATGGGTACTAGAATATTCATTTTACCCCCCAAGTTAGGAATAGAGGAAATGAGTATATCAAAATTCCTAACACCATCAATGAATAATAACATGTTACCTTCTATGATTATTATTTTTATCTGCACTTGCCCTGGGTCTGTCTGCCCTGTCTGCCCTGCACTTAATGGGTCAGTGTTTTTCACAGACCCATTAATGTACTCATCCATCTAAGTGTCTGCTATGTGTCAGGCACCATGCTGTCCACTTTCCCTTGCTGGCCCCGTAATTTATAGAAACTGTTTACCTGATACTTCTTATATTTCGTCCAGAGGTACTTTCATCACTTTTCAGAGAATATTAGCCTGTGTTACTGCCAATCTAACAGATCTACCAGACAATGAATGGTGGTGCCCCTTGGACCCAGAGAGTTGACTTTCTTGCATAACCGCCACACATTGGTGCCATTCTCCTAGAGAGTCAATTCTGGATGCATGTTGCCCATGCTTACTTCCTTAAAGTGCATTTTTAACGTTAGTCTATGGCTTTTACTACTATGTCATATGATAAACATACTCTTTTCATTTTTTTTTAAGGAGTGCTACTAAGAGGAGACAGACTACTACTCAACAAGCATCTACACTGTGCCTGCACTACACTGGGGTTTTATAGGCATTAACTCATTTTCTCCTGACAACAGCCATTTGCAGAGACATCTTTCACTTGGTTTTGTAACTGAGTTAGCAAAAGGCGAGAGCAATTAATGAACTTGTCCCCAATTCCGGGATTTGCCAACCCTGAACCTGGGCTGCCTGACACCAAAGCCTGGCCATTTTGCTGCCTGCAATGCTATCGATCTACAAACAATCTTACACCTCTACCATTCTGGCTTTGAACCAAGACTTATCACCTCTCAGGCATGATAGCAGAAGCAAAAGCGTTGCATTGTCAGGTGAGGGAATCCTGATATCCCTCAGCTCAATTTTTCCCTCCTCTTTATTCGGATTTTCTACTATGCAGGTCAGATTGTTGACAATTTTTTCCATAGTTGAGGGAAGCTTAACAACAACAAAAAAGCTTAATAGACTCACTGTTGAAGACAAGAAATTTAGCAAGAAACACGGCTAAACATCTTTCAACTGCATTCACTATGCATCTTCTAGATTATGGCTAAATCCCAGCTGCTATAACAAACAGAAGCATCGGATTTTCTTCACTGTCAAAATGTTTTGTGTCAGTGCTTGTTTGAAAATCTCTTTCCTTTCTGGATTCCTGTAAGGATCTTGGTCTGTAAATGTATTGATCTATTTGATGGGTGCAGTGGTCAAGGAGAACCAAATCAGGTTGAAGTGCCTAGTAACTACTCACAAGGACACAAAGTTGCTTGCAGGAGCCTGGAGTCTGCTGGCTTTGGGACAAAGTAGGTAAGAGAGCAGAGGAGGGGCCACAAACCTGGCTCACACCTGCTGTTGACATCAAACAGTTGCATGACCCCGTGGTGCTCTTTCCTTATGTTCACAAAGCCTAAGCTTAGGGAACTTGTCTCCCCCTCCCCCAGACCAGGAATCTTCCTTCCTAGGGTAAACGTAACGAATACGCCATTTCTTTTCTTTCTTTATTTGCCAGCATTCTGTATAAGATCGGGATGCTGATCTTTTGTTATGTACATTGCAAATATCATCTCCCAGGATTAGGCTTGCCTTCTCGCTGTTCTCATGGAATCTTTTGACCATCAGAGGTTCATCTTCCATTTCATATTGATTGGTAGTGGTTGCTTGGAGCATCACTTTACAAAAAGTTTTGAGACCATGGGTAACTCAGTAGGAAAGGGCACCATGATCTATTAAGAATGTCTGACAACCATGAGGGCCCCCAGTACTGTCACTTTATACCCTGGAATAAGCTAGCTAAATAGTCAAATGGATTTCAATTCACGTTTCTATCAGTGTACCCACTGGATGGAACTCTGGGGACAGGTGAATGGAAAGATAAAAATTCATGAAAGGAGCAGGGATAGTATAGACCATCGTAGATTGTAGAAATACACGTTCTCTCTCAAGAAGACAGGCAGATTTTGCCTTCTTTGAGGAGGTGACATGAGCTCTAGCTCTGAAGGGTGAATAGAAGTTTACCAAGTAGGAAAGAGAATATCCCAAGACTTGTAAATAGAGCGTGGGATGAATAGAATGGTGAGTTCAGGGAAGAAGTCCAGGCAGTTTGGTGGTCCTGTGTCATGACAGGTGTAGCAGATGATGGTAAGAGATGAGGCTGGGTAGGTTTCTGGAGTTCACATTGTCATCACAGACACACTCTGTATGTTAAGAAGTTGAGATTTTATTCTGCAGGTTGTGAGGTGTCAGTTCCTGGTGCTGTCTTTTAGTTAGCATCAGGGTCAAAATGTGTAAGATAATAAAATAAGGCTTGAGTGAAAGACAGAATAATAGAAACATAAAACCAGGAAATGCTTACAAATTGGCAGTTGGTTAAGACACTAGCACCAGTTAGGTCTTACACCAAGGAGATGGGCTCAAGCCTCATGTTTTGTTTCAGCAGAAGCTTCTACCTGAAGATATAAAGGAAGCCATGGAAGAGAAAGTTTGGGGCTTAGTCTTTGAAAAATTGGAGATAATGAGAGTAAAGAGTAATTAGTGAGGTCTTGGACCCAGGGGTTGGGGTAGAAATCTAGTTATCAATTTTGGAGTGCAGAGAAGGAGAAAGAGACTAGGGCTTGGGACTGGTCCTGGGTCATCCTGTGGGCAGTTGGCCTTGTAAGTGACAAGGAAAGCTCTATTTTCAGAACCAAGGCAGAAGGCTACCAGAGCAAAGCTGACCTGACACTCAGGACTTTCAGCTAATGTGTTGCCTGCAGCTTTGTCAGAGCAGAGGGCTCAGGCTGTACCACTTCAGAGGTCTGGGTTTAAAGCCCCTCTGGGCCCTATGTGTCTACAGGATCTTGAACAAAGCAGGCTCCTCCATGAGATGTTGAGCCTTGACATGTCAAATGAGGTTAGTGCAGTGGTGAGCAAAGACGGAGGGCCAGTCCTCAGTTTCACGGTGGGGACTCAGGCTTGGCTTGTCAGTTCTGCCTGCTTCCTGCCCTCCTCTCCATAGCCAGCACTTCTAGAGCTGAATCAGGAAGGAGGGGCTTAGGCAGTTCCAGATCCACTCCTAGACTCACCAATCTTGTGAGCTGGGCTCTGAGCTCCAGTTTTGATTAACCTACCATCTGTCCCACACCCCCTGCCCATGCCTCAGTTCTCACCAGAAAGGGCTCAGGTACCACCTAGCTGAGTGACCTTGGTCAAGTGTACGAATTCTCTGAGCAAAGAGAATAACTTCACCTTCATGGAGTTGATATGAAGTTTTCTTATGTGTATTGGTGAAATGCACATGCTACACATTAAATATCTTTGCTAAAGTGTTCCACAAATGCGATGGTTGCTATGAGGGCCATGGCGGTGATCATGGTGCATGAAGGCTTCTTGTGCTTTCTGAGTTATACCTTGATAGTCTTACCAGCCCATTTGCTCCAGAAAGAGAAGAGCAGGTGTGTGGGCTTGAGAAGCAGCAAGGCACACATAATGAACAGCATGAGGCAGAACAGGAGAAGAAACCCAGCTAGAGAAAGAGACAGCCAAATGAAGTAGATTTTAATTTAAATACTCAATGGCTTCTTTGTGGCTTCAGGAGAAAGGTAATTATATGATTAGTATGTGAAAAAAATATGCAAATGAAGAGTGTGCAAGAAAAGGAACGATTAAAGAGACCTTGGACAAGCCCAGTAACCCACAGGATTAATACCATTTCATGACACGTAAGAACTTCCACGTTTTGCGTAGGGGGGATAGAAAGTTTCCTTTCTCCCTTCTCCAGGACTGTGTTTCTTTCTCTTTCTCTTTGTCTCTGTATACTGATTTCATATACTGATTTTTATTGTAATTTTCTGTTTATCTGTCTTGACCACCAGACAATGAACTTTTTGGAGGTGAGGACTGTGTGTACATTTTACCTTTATTACATGGTACGTGATAGACCATGTGAATCTTTGCGTTTGTGAAAAGAATAAAAGTTGACTGTAGTGAAACCTCTTCCACATAGGATTTGTAAACAGTTCTCAAAGGACACACATGAAAATGTAGTTTCCTGTCAAAGGGATAAACAGAAAAGAGTCAAACAAACAGATTATGTGTAGCAGCAAGGAGAATTATGCAATGCCACACCAATAGTACTGGTTGGATGAATAAGGAAGCCTTCTAACCAACAATACATGAGCAGAAGTATAGAAGCAGGAGCAAAAGAGATCCCTCAAGGAATAATGGAGACTGCCAGAGAGACAAGACTGCCCAAGGCTAAGTTATTGAACCACTATTTTTAAAACAGCCTTTGAAAAGAAGCTTGAATGAAAGAAAAAGTATTTGTGCAATTAGAATGCATTTTTCTTTTGTGTTCTTATCTGCTTCTTTCACAAGCTATTTTTGGTAAGTTTGCATTAACTTTCTAACAAAATGCCAATTAAAGCAACTTTTAATAGGCTGTGTTTAAAAGACTGAATCCAAAGAGGAAAGCATGTTTTATCTGCACATCAGTGTAGAAACCAGATTCTTAATCCTACTTGGATAATAACGGAAATTCTCAGTTGCTTCCACCCGGGACAGCGACATATAAAATGGAAAAGCAGACTCTCCAAGTGGTGATAAAGAATGGGGAAAGATGGGGGGGGGTGATAAATTAGGAGTTAGGGATTAACATTTACACAGTACTATATATAAAATAGATAATCAACATGGGCGTGCTGTATAGCACAGGGACCTCTCTACTCAATATTCTGTAATAACCTAAATGGGAAAGAATCTGAAAATGAATAGATACATGTATAACTGAATCACTTTGCTGTACACCTGAAACTAATACAACATTGTAAATCAACCATACTCCAATATAAAATTAAAAAAATTTTTAAAGGTTAAAAAAATATGCATACATCCAGTGCTGGGCTGCCTTTCTTTGTTTCCTTTTATCTCTCCTTTTTTTTCCTATCAGTTCCTCTCTTAAGAGTACCTTGTTTTCCAGATAGTGTCAAATGACATCCCAGTATTCAATATTTATAATCTAAACTGACAATACACTCAAGTCTATGTTGACAGTCTGTTTTACATGTCATCAGCTTTCACCTATTTCTGGGAATATGAATTAAGCCATGCTGCAGTATTTACATTTGAATTGCAGGTGCTCTGGGCAGAGTTCCAGTTACACTCATGACTTGTTGAAAAACAACTTCAAAGTGAAACCAAACATTTAACTTGGTCCTACATGTACCTTTCCAGATTCACCAGATTCCGACTTCTCTTTTATATCTCCTTATTTTGGTACATCCTATACTCTGCATACTGTTCCTCCTCCCTTTCCTGATTGTTTAATTTCTTTCCATTCACTGAACCTCCTTCAAGCATCACCCCCTCTGAGTCCCCACAGACCTGTGCTAACTTTGTTTGTAGCATATATCCCACTGAATTGTCACTATAGTCACTTGTCAGACTCTCCCCATGTAGGCTGTAAACTGAGGTCAGGTCTTTACTATATTGATTACAGTATCCCTTCTAATAGAGGAACTGATTGAGCCTTAAGTATCCAGTGTATGCCTGTAAACTAAAGAAAAATTAAAATAAGAGTGGAGAGATGGATGGATAGACACCTACATACATAGTTTATAGATAGATATGGGTGATAAATGAGGGAGGGATATGGATAAGACAATGATAGAGGGATAGACAGGCAGATGGATACAAAGGTAGATAATGGAAACGGAGCTAAGGGGAGGAATGATGCAAGGATGAAGGCCAATGTTGTTCTCTTATCTCATCGCTTTTTCTTTCTTCATGACCTTTCCATTCAATTCTTAGGAAACTTCTAAGGACCGTCTTATCTTATTTATTTCGAATTAGTTGGTTCCCTTCTTTATCCTCTGCCCAAAAAGGTAGACAGTAAACCAGTTTTTGTTGCTGTTGTTGAATTTAATCAGCACTCAGTTTTGCAAAGTCACCTACAGCTGATTTGGTTTCCTTTGAACCAGTATAAAAAATGTTTTTTTGCCAATTATATGCGATTAGACATGTATTAAGTGTTTATGTGATAGGAATCCATTCACTACACAAATAAGAGGGACTGCATCAGTAGGCATCACCTTTAATCACAGTAGGGAAGAAAGGGGTGGCTGTTACCTTGCCCTAAGTTCTTTTCTGCTAAGCGCAACCAAAGTGATGGATAAAAGATGTTGCCAAGAGGAAGCTCTCTGACACCCTGCTTCTGCTTATATATTGTATGATTAGTATGAAAGACTCATTACTCTCATGTCTGACTTCTATAGAGAGATCTGAGGTAGTCACATTTGATAGGAAAAATCTCCAGCCCACAATGGTGAACACAACACCCAGAGCCCGAAGGAAGTCCTGTTTCCTTTAGGAGTGAAATGTGGGGTTTTGATGGATGGCTAATATGAAAACTCTGTCTCTCCTCTCACAGTGGCTAGACTGGTAATCAGATATGGAATTCAGAGCTGGGCAATGAGATAAATCCCAGGATGAGAGCAGAGTACCTGAGGTTAGTATAGCTTAAGACTCTCCAGTTGTGGGCAAGCTATTCTTAGCTCCTGGGAAGTGAAGAATGAGGATTAAATTCTCACTGAATTTCCTTCTGAGTAATTATTTGGATGCTCATAAGAATCCTGTAAAGGGAACAATATACTGAAAATTTTTGTCTTATCTTGAAAACTCTGAATTTGACTTTATGATCTTTTTTTTTTTTTTTTTTTTGGTCTAATAGCATCAGGATTGGACTGAAGAATGCAGGTCCCACATTCTTCTAAGTTTCCTCCTGTGTCATTGATCTACTCTTCCTCCATTTTCTCTCCCAACCTCTAACCAAGTTTTCAGTTTATGTATTACAGAGAAATTATTAGTTTATCCACTATAAACAATTTCTTAGGAGTTGTTAGGAATTAGTCATAAACCCCAGGTTAACTAACATGGCTGTACATATTTATACTAGTGTATGGTGATATTAAAAAAGGACTGTAAAATATTAATGAAAACACTCCCAGGCTTCACCCTTCTTAACCTTGTAACCATGGCTAAGTTATCTCCTGTCTCAGGTTCCACATCTGTGAAATCAAGATGCACCTGATTGCTTGAGTTCTTATAAAGATTCAAAAGATAATCTGAGGAAAGCATGTATCAGAGTGCCTAACCTATAGGAAATGCTCAGAAGATGTCTGCTGTCAGTAAGATAAAATCATCTGGAATGCATCTTACCTGCCCCAGGATTGGTGACGGCTATATCCTTACTTGTTTGGAGTTTCTTTGGTTTCCTGTGTCTCATCTAGTCAAACATACTTTTAAAAAGTGGAAATCATCATTGCTCATATTATTCATAGACCTGGAAGGCATTTGAGGCAGGAAATATGAGCATTGTATCATGTATTTGGTAGAGAGTCTTCCTCTAACCCTTTGATTACCATAGGGTCAAAGCCCAAATTTGCCAGCATGGCAGCCAAGACCACCTCCCATCTACTTTCTCCAGCTTCAGTGCTCATTGCTTATTTACATAAACATTTTTATTAAGAAGATTGGTCCTCCAACATGCCTAGTTATCTGCTCATTTACTCCTCGAGCCAAGGACTTTGCAATGGTCTACAAGACTGTAGAACTTGGTCTCGGCTACTTGTTGAGTCTCACCTCCCAGATTTCTCCTACCTCAGGGTCTTTTTTTTTAATTAAATGCAAATTTTAAAGGTTATTTTCCACTTACAGTTATTACAAAATATTGGCGATATTCCCCATGTTGTACAATACAACCTTATAGCCTCTCTTATACCCAATTGTTTGTACCTTGCAATCTGCCACCCCTGTATTACCCTCCCTACTGGTAACCACTAGTTTGTTTTCTGTATCTGTGAGTCTGCTTCTTTTTTGTTATATTCACTAGTTTGTTATATTTTTTAGATTCCACATATAAGTGATATCACACAGTACTTGTCCTTGGATTTTCTGTTCCTTCTTCCCAGAAATGCCCCATCCCCATGTTTCCATGTGGCTCCGTCCTCTTCTTCCTTGGAGTGTCTGGTGAAATGTCAGCTTCTCAGAGAGGTTGTTTCCTTCAAGCACTCTGTAAGACAGCAACACCCCTTTTGTCCCTTTCTACCATCTTTTATAATTTTTTTATAGCACATTTCACCACCAGACAATAAATCTTTGTTTATTTTTGAATTTATTCTATAAGGCCCATGAAAGCAGGGAGTTTGTCTTATTCAATCTTTATTGCCCAGACTAGTGCATTGAGCACTGTTAATCATTATTACCTCAATGACTGCAGCCCCTCCTGCCTCTATAGTGTTGCCCACACTCCCCTCTTGCCTAGAGTTCCCTGACTTTGTCTTTAAATTTGGCTTAATTCTCTGCAGCCAACTCAAATCTACAATCTCTTTGAGTCTTTCAGTGAACATCCCAACCCAAAGTGGTCACCTATTTCTCTAAAATACTGGAGAAATAAAAATTTTTCCCTGTCAGTGGTCATTTGTGGCCTTGTATGTACAGAGTAGTACATCAAATTAAGTGAATATGTCCTGGAGTTGGATTGTCTGGGGTCAAATCCTGTCTCAGCTGTTGATGAATTGAATGACCTTGTACAAGCTACTTAGCCCACTTGTGTGTCATCCCCTCACTTGTCAAAGAGGGCAATGCCAGTGCCCACCTCGTGAGCTTGCTGCAAGGATTAAATGAGTTACATTCATCATGGCTGGCACATAGTACATACTCACTTAATGTTTGCACTTATTTTTATCATGTCAATAAGTTGTGCCCTCAGTTAGATCAAAAGTTCTGTTCTTTGTACCCCCCATAACATATGGCAGAGACTTTCACACAGCGGGTGCTCAATAACTCTGTTGACTTTTGGTAAATTTTTTTCCCAAAAGGAATGTCAGAAGAAATGCTTAGGAAAATTATGCCAAAGCAGTTGTGTTTGTGAAGTTGTTTGGGGACTCAGGAAGGGTAAAGGAGAGTCTCAAAAGAGAGTTCCCTTGCACACTTGTTTGAAAAACATTTTCTAAACATTTATTATGGGCCAGACAGTATGCTAGATGCTCTAGGGATGCAGCAATGAAAAAGACATGATTTTTTTTCTTAAGGAGGTTTCTGGGGACAGATCTGTGCACCAGTAGCTGTAAGACATGTGAGATAGGCAGGAAGGGAGGTGTGCGCAAAGTGTGATATGGTCATAGGGGTCATTTGTGGATGGGTATGTACTGGATAGTTACTTTTTCAGGTTGACTCAGGTTGCCTACATTTCTATTTCTGTGTGTTGCACGAGTGATTTTGAAAACGAGAATGGTGCTAAAATTGAAAATAGAATAGGGTCCCAGGGGAACAGGAGCAGAAGTGGTTTGGGGAGAATATACCCATACCATGTGAAACAAGAAGCACAGACTGAACCAAAATTGTTGATTTCTTTAGGTTTCGCTACAGTCTAAAAACATTGCCCTGAGGACAACACAGTGAAAAAGACTTAGGATGGTTTTCCCTTATTGTTCTAGCATATAGTTAATGAAGAAAAGTACTTCTATGCTCAATGCTCTTTTATTGCAAGAATGTAAAAGTGGCACAACACTGTCAGGTAGCTGGCAGGGCCCAGCAGAGCAAAGCATGCTCTTACTTCCAGGTCTTTCGTCATGCTGTTGCTCTCAACTGTCTGCTCTGACCCGTAATTCAGACTTCTAAGTCCTCTGGCAATATCTTTCAAAAAGCAAAATTAATTTTCTGCTAAATACTGGCTTAAAATGTAATTCTAACCTATGCTTTTAGGAGGTGAAACACACACACACACACAACTTGGCATCACTTACTTGTGAATTTATCAGATAGCAGTTACAGTTCTCTATTTACCATTGTACTTGTGTGGCTGGCAGGTCCACCATAAGCTTAAATTAATACAAGACCAATGTACAAAAATCAATCCCAGATATAAGTCACATATCATCAAATTCACCCTGTTCAAGGTGAATTTAATTTTTAGAAAGTTTACTAAACCCCACAGTTCTGTGGGGTTTAGTAAACTATCTCATTTTAGAACATGTTCATCACCCTAAAACCCTGAATACTCATTAGCTGTCAATCCCAATTTCCTCTTACCCCTTCTCCCTGACAACCATCAATCTCCTTTCTGTCTCTATGGATTTGCCTCTTCTGGAAATTTCACATAAATGGAATCATAGGTCTCTTGTGACTGGCTTCTTTCACTTAACATAATATTTTCTGGTTCATCCATGTTGCAGCAATGTATCAGTATGCTATTCCTTTTTATGACCCAATAGTTTTCCATTGTATGGACACATCACATTTTGTTTACTCATTCATCAGTTGATGGGCATTTGGCTATTATGAATAACGTTGCTATAAACATTTGCATACAAGTTTTTGTGTGGAAATATGTTTTCATTTCTCTTGAATGTATACCTAGAAATGAAATTTCTAGTCATAGGGTAACTCTGTTTAGTATTTTCTCCATATCCTCCAAAAAGACTTTTTGATTTTAGCCACCCTAGTGGGAGTGAAGTGGTAGCTTAGTGATTTACATTTCCCTAATGACTAATGATGTTGAGCATTGTTTTCATGTGCTTACTAGCCATTTGTATATCTTCTTTGGAGAAATATTCTATACTTTTTTGAGAAATTTTTATTCAGATCCTTTGCACATTTTTTGTTTGGGCTGTTTTTTTATTGTTGAGTTTTAAGAACTCGATATTTTTTTATGCATTCTGGATACAAATTCCTTATCAAATATAAGATTTGCAAATATTTTTTACCATTTTGTGGTTTATCTGTTCACATTCTTACTGGGATTCTTTGAACAACAAACATTTTAATTTTGATGAAGTCCAGTTTATGTATTTTTTTCCTTTGTTTTTTGTGCATTTGTTACCATATCTAAGAAACAATTGTCTAACCCAGGGTCACAAATAGTTACCCTTATGTTTTATTCCAAGAGTTTTATAGTTTTAGCTGTTACGTCTAGATCTGTAATACATTTGAGTTAGTTTTTTATATATGGTATAAAATAGAGAATCCAATTTCATTCTTTTGAATGGGTATATCCAGTTGTCCCAGAAAGTTGTTAAAAAGATTATTCTTTCTTTATTGAATTACCTTGTTAAGGATCAGTTGATGATAGGATTCCCTGGTGGCGCAGTGGTTAAGAATCCACCTGCTGTCGCAGGGGACATGGGTTTGAGCCCTGGTTCAGGAAGATCCCACATGCCACAGAGCAACTAAGACTGTGTGCCACAACTACTGAGCCTGTGCTCTAGAGCTCCTGAGCCACAACTCCTGAGCCCACATACCACAACTACTGAAGCCCACACACCTAGAGCCTGTGCTCCACAAGAAGAGAAGCCACCACAATGAGAAGCCCGTGCACCGCAATGAAGAGTAGCCCCCACTCGCTGCAACTAGAGAAAGCCTGCATGCAGCAATGGAGACCCAACACAGCCAAAAATAAATAAATAAATTTATTGAAAAAAAATCAGTTGATGATAATTGTAAGGGTTTATTTTTGTACTTTTGGTTCTATTCCATTATTGTAAATGTCCATTCTTATGGCAGTGCCCTACTGTCTTACTATAGATTCACAGTAAGTTTTGAAATTGAAATATGTGAGTTCTCCAATATTGCTGCTCTTTTTCAGTATTGTTTTGGCTAATCTGAGTCTCTCGCATTTCTATATAGATTTCATTGTCAGCTTATCAATTTCTTCAAAAGGAATCTGCTGGGACTTTAACAGGAATTGTATTGAATCTGTAGATCAATTTTGGGAGTATTGCCATCTTGACAATATTGTCTTTTGAAACAAGAACATAGAATATCTTTCCATTTATTTAGATCTTAAATTTCCTTCAACAAGGCTTTATAGTTTTACAAATCTTTCATTTATTTTGTTAAATTTATTCTTAAGTATTTTAACATTTTTGATACTACTATAGAGCCCTCTTCTTAATTTTATTTTCAAATTATTCACTACTAGTAATTGCTACTCTTCATTGTGGTGCATGGGCTTCTCATTGTGGTGGCTTCTCTTGTTGTGGAGCATGGGCTCTAGGTGTGCAGGCTTCAGTTGTTGTGGTACAAAGGCTCAGTAGTCGTGGCGCATGGGCTTAGTTGCTCCGTGGCACGTGGGATCTTCCTGGACCAGGGCTCAAACCCGTGCCCAAACAAAAAATGTGCAAAGGATCTGAATAAAAATTTCTCAAAAAAGTATAGAATATTTCTCCAAAGAAGATATACAAATGGCTAGTAAGCACATGAAAACAATGCTCAACATCATTAGTCATTAGGGAAATGTAAATCACTAAGCTACCACTTCACTCCCACTAGGGTGGCTAAAATCAAAAAGTCTTTTTGGAGGATATGGAGAAAATACTAAACAGAGTTACCCTATGACTAGAAATTTCATTTCTAGGTATACATTCAAGAGAAATGAAAACATATTTCCACACAAAAACTTGTATGCAAATGTTTATAGCAACATTATTCATAATAGCCAAATGCCCATCAACTGATGAATGAGTAAACAAAATGTGATGTATCCATACAATGGAAAACTATTGGGTCATAAAAAGGAATAGCATACTGATACATTGCTGCAACATGGATGAACCAGAAAATATTATGTTAAGTGAAAGAAGCCAGTCACAAGAGACCTATGATTCCATTTATGTGAAATTTCCAGAAGAGGAAAATCCATAGAGACAGAAAGAAAATTGGTAGTTGTCAAGGAGAAGGGGTAGGAGGAAATTGAGAGTGACAGGTCATGAGTATGCCGTTTTTTAGGGGGTGATGAAAATGTTCTAAAATGAGATAGTTTACTAAACCCCACAGAACTGTATACTTTAACAGAGTGGGTTTTATGATTTGTGACTTATATCTCAAAAAAGCTGTATTTAAAACACTGCAACAACAAAGTTGGAAACACCAACAACAAAAAACATGTTTCAGATGACGTTAGGAACGTTGGAATGCTAGACTCCTGAGGTCTGAATAGATCTCAGAAATATTCTAGGACAACAATCTTGGTTTGCTTGAATTCCACCCTGCTCCCCAGATAGTTACTTTTGTATTAGCCTCACATCAATGACCATGAATTATTACTACTTCTGCTTTAGAGGACTCTCTTTGCATGTTAGGGAATTATAATAGCTGCTATTATTATTGTATTTTTACATTCTATTTTGTACATTACATTCTATTTTATTATGTTTTTATGAGCCATGTACACAGTGCTTTATATCACTATGCATTTAATATCTATGCCATAAATTGGTCATAAGGATTATGACTGGTTACATTTTTCAAAAACGAAAGTGGGACCTAAGAAGTGAAGAAGATTTCTCAAGGTCAGATAACTCACAAAAGAACCAAACTCTGTCTGACTTCTCAACCCATGTTTAATTAGTATTTCATATCAGCCCAATTCTAAACTAAAGTATGTTTCCCATAATTGGTAATCTTTGTTTTCTTTTTTGTTTTTAATTCCTCCTTCATGTCGCCTACACAGTCTAATCCCTCTCCTACCAAACAGTGCTTCACTCATTTGAAGATGGTTTTCATGTCCCCTTAAGTCTCACTCCTATCTTAGGTTTTCAAGTTATGGTCTTGAGCCACTTTCCTATATCTGTTTTAAAAGTGTGGTGTCCAGAGATTACGGAATAGGATAGATTACTGCAAAACATGCCATTGTAGGCACTTTGAAAATAGATTCTTACTCAGGTTTCACCAACCTTTCAACCAACCTTTAAAGTCAGCTAACATTTTGCACATTTTACAAATGACAGCATAGAGCTCAGAGAGGCAAAGATTTGGTCCAACCTCACACAGCCGTGAAGTAACAGATCCAGGGTTTGAAACCTTGTCTGGTTTTAATTGTCACTACTTACCTGAATTATTTAATAGGCTAGAAATCCCCCATTTCCTCAACACTGTAGACAAACAAGAATTGACTATATTAGCAGGAAGGATCTGCCCAAAGAACTAAAATTCTCCAAGCAGCTGGAGGTTATAAATCTTAGGGATGGAAGTCAGTTGAAGCCAAGCTTATTTGTCATAATTAGAAGTCCTTAACATTTCAGAAGGGTGCTTTGTTTGCTGAGCTGGCTACCCTTTCTCAAAAGTGAAAAGCAACTCTTTCATGTCATTTTATTTTATTCTGTTTTCCTCCTCACAGAGAGGTAGTGTCTGGGTGAGAACATTCTTCTTCTTCTTGTTCCTTCTCCTAGAGCACCCTTTTCACTGAAAGACTTTTAAAAATGTGACATTAAAAAAAAACTTGGCAGTTATTTTGATTAGAGCATGAAATTTGCCTTTTATGCTGAAAGATATTTTTTTCCAAAAATTTCCAGAGTGATTGTACTGCTTGGCAGGGGGTTGAGAATGGGGGGCGTGTACCTGCCCTTGATTTGGAGGCCTCTCCCCTCCAAGGGTGAGCTCTGGTCACCTGCAGGACGTGACCAGAAGCCTTTTCAGATGCCCAGCCCTGGCTGCTGAAGGCAGAAAGTGGGCTTTATTTTTAATGAGGCAGCTGGTTCCAGGGCCACCTCAAGTCAAGCTGTGACAACCAACAAGACTGTGGAAAACAGTAAACAAATTGCAGTCTTCTTCCAAAGACTTTGGGAATTCCCTTGGAAGTGAGTCAGCCTCCCCTTCCCAACAAAGGAGAAGGGGACCCAAGGAGCTCCCCTGGGAGATGACTTTTGGTTCTCATTTTTACTTTCAAAATGAAAAGTGAGGAACTGAGTGTTTAGTAAAGAACCACAAAGGCAGGTCTGAGCACCAATATCTCACTTCTCCAAGAGACAGCCCATCTGCTGGAAGTGAAAGCAAACTCAATCAACAAGTATGTGGAGGGCCAAGCTCTCAGTGACTTGGCATACATCGTCTTCCTTCCTAATAATCCTTTGGGGTAACTAATCATAAATATATATATACACACATGCATATATGAACATATGAAAAAATACATTTTTAGGTTCAAGTTCCAGGTCTACTTCTTAATACATGAATAAAATATTTGAATACATATTATATATATAAATTATATAGAAATATATTGATTATATATAATATATAGGTATATAAATGTGTATTGATTATATATAATATATATTTGAATAATATGCATATGTGTATATTGATATTCAAATAGTTTATATATAAAAGGATCAACTAATAGGAAGCAGACCTAAAATTTGAACCCAGACCTGTGTCACTCCATTCATTTGCTACTCTTTCTCAGATTCTCACCATAGAATAGAATAAATATTTTCTTCCATGATTCCATGAGCTTTATTGGTATATCAGAGAGTTAAAGAAATCATTCATGTTTTCATGAGGGAATTTATTTTGTTTTTCTTTCTAAGCCTCCTGACCATTCATGAAAGGAAGGGGTCAGGGGTTGGGGGCAGAGTTCCTTAAGGCAGTGGCATTCGAGTAGAGCCCTGAACGAAATGGAAATGCCACCATACAGGTTCCTGAGAGATTACTCTAGGCAGAGGCACCCATTAATATCACATCAGTGAATTTACCTGTAAGGAAAGATTATTATCGTAAGCATCAGCATGTTTTTAAGGACTTTGTATTCTGGGGAATCTCTGTTCAGTGGATGATATTCTGAGTACCATGTGAGTACCATGGTTACAAGAAAAGCCTCCAGTTGTTCCAGAGAGCGACAGCCTAGTAGTGACCCACAGAACTGAGCTTAACCTGATGACTGGGGCAAATCCTTGTAAGACTGATTATTCGAGAGCAGGCCTGCCTTTTCTGTAATGAGCTGTAAAATAAATAGTAGGCTTTATGGGCCATAGGGTCTCTTTTACAACTACACAACTTTACCATCACAGCATGAAAGAGGCCATGATACATGAGTCGTTTGTGATCCAATATAACTTGGTCTACAAAAACAGGCTGTGGGTTGGATTTGGCCTGTGGGCCTGGTTTGTTGACTCCGCCCCTAGAGTGAACCCCTCAGGGGCCATTTGAAGTCTGGATGGATGTCTGCCCTCACGTGAAGGCGAGCCAACTGTTAAGCTTTCTGGTTTCTTTCTGGCTTTTCATTGCCTTCCAGCTCTACCATCATTCCCGCCTCAGCATCTCTCAGACCTCCTGACCTGGTGCTTTGTCTGTGCTCTGGGCTGGTCCACTCATAATCAGGCATGTTAGAATCCTTCCTAAATGGAGACTAAATAAGTTCTAAGTTAGCAGAAAATGAGTAAAGGGGCAAAGGGAAGACCTAAGTCGGCCCCACGGATAATTTCCCTGTGCTTCAGAGGGGGTTCCGGAGGATCTGGGGTCTTTACTTGCTTTACATTATATTCTCAGCTATTTGGGGGAGCTCAGGATTCTGGGTAAAGTAAATGAGATGGAAGTACAGAAGTAAAACTCAAATAATTGGATCTTTGAAACAACTTTTATCTTGTGTTTCTAGACAGATTATTTTTTATGAGAACAAAACAAATATCTACAACAAACGTTACTACTTGAATTTATTGACTTTCTGGTATCAATATATAGAGTCCTTTTTCCAGTACTTCAGTGCCATAAATTAATACAATTGAAAATTTGTGGAGAGATGCGCCTTGGCATAATAAGGTCCTGGATAGAACTTCATACTGGGCTTTGGGGTCACATAGGGGTGTAATAGGTCTGTCACACTATACAACCCTGCAGGGTACCACTTGAACAAACCATCTGAACAAACATGGTAGCCCTGGAAGGAATGGTGATTGAAAGTCAAGACTGACCAGTCCTGTGACCTTTAGCAAAGAATGCCAGCTCTGAGTCACAGTCTCATTATCTATAGCATGAAAAAGGCAACATCAACCTCAGAGGGATTTGGAGAAAATTAAACGAAATAATGTATTTGAAAATGCTTTAGCATTGTGCCTGGTACTCAATAGCCACTCAATAAATGATATTTCCTTCCACTGAATGAATGAACAGATGAATGATGACATGCAAAACAATAAATCATAACAAAAAAATTATTTTTTGAAACTTTTATTTAAACCACAGAAAATTGGGAAAAGGTAGGTTTGAAATCTTTTCCACTGCAAAACTAAGAGCAATGGGTTTTTTTTTTTATTTCAGTTACCCACAGATTTTTGTTTCCCACCACCAAACGGTCTTACTTATTGATGCTGGAATGCAGTGGCTTTGAAGAATGAGACCTTTCACTACACTCATGATATTTGTAGATAGTGGGAACCTACTGTATAATAAAGTATGGACAATTGCAATACAGCTATCTACACACTGAAGATTTTATAAAAAACTCATGGGTCAACTTTCTGAATATCACGTTTCCAAAACACAAAACTGGTCATGCTCTCAAGAGCCTCCCTAGCCTAGAATCTGTTGATTACTCTCTGTAGCTTGCAGGTCATAATCCATTCCATCTCACAAAGCCCATCCCCCTTGCTATTTAGCAGAGCATTCTCTAATAACTCTCACTTACTTTTCCCTAACAGAGTTGAGAGACACAGAACCTCAGACTTCTGTTTTTCTCCATGCCACACTTGGACGTCTGCTTTATCACAGCAGTGAGAAGGTAGATGATTACAAAGCTAAGTCTTTGTCCTTGCACTAAATTGTTAGCTCATGGATTGCAGAGAGGGTGTCGCCATCTTAATTCATCTTGGAATCCACAGAGTCCAATACATTGGCCAAGACTCAGTAGGCAAAGCAATAATATTTGTTGAATGAATGTTTGCTTTATAGAGGATGATACCTGTTAAATGTGGCTTCATCACTACTCTACTAACCCCTGGTCTTGTTCTGGGTGTAAAATTTTAAGTAAATTCCTGAAAATTTTCTTTCTTTTTTTCATTAACTCCATTTATTATTTTCTTCTATATAATTCAAATAAACTTGGCTATCTGGTTTCTCAATTCAAGGGGGATTAAAAACTAAATCAGAACTTGGCATTCTTTAGAATGGAAAGCTGAAGTATGGAAGTTTACTTTTACTTCCCTTCAAGGGAGGAAGGAAGAGGGGAAGGTGGGAAGGAGGAGGGATTTCACCTTTCTTAATCACATTCTTCTCGGCAGGCACTGTGCAAGGTGCTTGATGGGGCTACTGCAGGATGAGGTTACTCTTATACGAGGAAACTAAAGCCCAGGATTCCCCAGCTCACGTGTGACAGAACTGGGGTGTGAACCCTGCACGTGGTTTTAAACTCTGTGTGTATACGTGTATTTCATCCATGATGCTGTAAAAGAAAATGACATGGAAAATAAGGAAAAGAAGACAGATGTTTCTGAGTCTAGAGAATCATTCTTGACAGTATATTTTATGAAATCCTAGATTTCAGCAAAAATGATTATGAGTGTTCTCTGGGGAATTTTGCCGTTGGAGTAAGCTTTAGGTACATTTGTTAAATTCCTGAGCTTAAAAAAAAAAACCCATATAGACTACGCTTTCTCAACCTCATTGCATGTCACTAAAATACAGTTCATCCTTGCTGTGCATCCCAGAAACAATGAGAAGCCAAAGAAAAAAGCAAACAGTAGAGCTTTGCCACTTTGATCAAAGTACTCACTTTCTATTCCTTCACAGCAAAAAGTGGGAAAGCTCCCCATGCAGAAAAAATTCTGCTGTATTGCTCACACAGTTTAATCAGAACATATCATTGTTATTTCATTGCAATTCTTGATATCAATAGTGCTCCTTAAAATGGAAAATTGTAAATTCCTAGCAATAAAATCGATAGAGTTTTCTGCCATTTCTTTTAGTTGGCATTCGATAACTGCACTAAGTACACCACCAACATATGATTGAATTCAAACCATACGGTTGACAAATTGAAAGTATCATCTACTCGGCAGGTTAAAAAAAAGTTAACTTTCATTGTGTAGTTACATCATTTCCCCTTGAAAGAGTTGGGATAGGGAGTTGAGTTCAGGTTTTTGAGTCAGCACTATTTTTGAAGGCCATGCTAAGCCTGGCAGGTGGGGTGGATATAGAAGCAAATAATACCTTAAATGGCTTATAGTCTAGAAAGTGAGACAGGCATTTATATACAAATGCAATACCTTATTATACATAAATCCAATGCAGTTGTTTGAGGGATAGAAATGATAAGAGGAGGGATGTATAAATTCTGTCTGAAGGTTCCTTGAAGGTTTTGCTAAGAAGAGGATGGCTTAGCAAGGTTTTGAATAATGTGTAGGAATTTTCCAGGTGCATAAGGACATGGAAAGAGCGTTCAATCAGAGAGAATAAGAGGGGCAAAAGTACATGGACATGAACCATTGAGGTGTGTGACGGAATGTACAAGGCACTGAGCAGTGCTGCAGTTTAAAATGCAATGGGGCCTTCCCTGGTGGCTCAGTGGTTGGGAGTCCGCCTGCCGATGGAGGGGACGCGGGTTTGTGCCCCGGTCTGGGAGGATCCCACATGCCGTGGAGTGGCTGGACCCGTGAGTCATGGCCGCTGAGCCTGCGCGTCCGGAGCCTGTGCTCCACAACGGGAGAGGCTGCAGCGGTGAGAGGCCCGCGTACCGCAAAAAAAAAAAGAAAAAAAAGAAAAAAAAAAAGGAATATAAAATGTAATGGGAGGAAAAGTAGGATGATGTTGTGCTGCTGAACAAGAGATGTGATGGGGAAAAATGAGTTAATGAATATTGAGGTGGGCTAGAACCAGACACTATAAAACACGCAAATGCCTAAAATAACCCATTAAAAAAATTTAACTAAATAACCCATTAAAAAAATCTTAAAGCATTTTTAATTAATTTCAAAAGGCACAGTGAATGCACTCCCATATTCCCTATCCAAATATTAATCCCCACTCATTGTTGTTAAGTCCCAGAATAAATACAGATACTTTAAATCCTGGATTGCTGAAGTTCACATTTTTTCTTAGAAGAAGAAGGGAAAAAAGGTAAGAAACTCAACACTATTAAATCCTACCTCTAATTAAAATTAGGCGTGGATTTAAATTAATATCCAGAAATAAATCAGCAGCTCAAAGAAATGAATACAAATGTAAGAAAATGATTATATTTTCCAGCAAATATTACTAATATTTTCTAAGCACATCTGCTTCAGACTGGAGTTGATAAAGCAAGAAGTGACTCCTACAGTGACTAAGGAAGGAGACTGAGAAAAGATACTTGAATTCTGGGGACTTTATTTCAAAATCTCTCTTCTGGGCTCCCCCAGATGAAGATAGATTAAATGCATGGCCTCAGATGCACCCCTGAAATTCCTCATTATGTGTGCAAAAGATCTCTTTTAAAAAGCATTTGAGATATCAACCTAGCAGGATTTCCAGGGATGACTTATGATTTCTGCCATGAAGACCTACCTCATTTGCAAACTTTGAGTCCACATGCTGCCTGGATTGACAAATTGTAATTGTGATCAAGACGTCCCAATTCTAACCCTAGGGTAAGACATTACTTCTTTTCAGTCCTCCCATCTATAAAATGGAAATAGAATTGTCATGAACATTACTTGACGTGGCATCTATGTATGCACATTTAAAAATGGGGCTCCATCTCTCACTTGATGGCCATCACTGCTGCCCAGGAGAGGGTCTTCATTTGTCCCTCCCAGTTCGCTTGGACTCTCACATTACTTCCTCAAGCTCATCTTCCTCACTCCCGTGTAGCTCTACTCTTGGTCCTTCTACACCTTGTTGAACTGTTAGATTAAATAAATATCTTAATACACTCTATCCTTGGTCAAAATCCTTCATTGACTCCCTGTTGACTGTAGAATAAACTGTTACATCCTTTAGCTATGTATTCATGATGGAACTCAGCATATCTTTCCAAAAAACAGCTACCAGACATGCCAGGCTACCTCCCTCCTCTGTGCCTTTGGGCATTCTCACTCTCTGGCCTGATGTTTCATTCTGCTATTTCTCACTCACTCAAACAAACAAACAAAGAAACAAACCAGCAAAACACCTCTGTGGAGACCCTCCCCAAGATTCTCAGGCAGATGGAGCCCTTCCTTTTCCTCCTATCTGTGACCCTCCCCAATCTGACTGTGGAATCCTTGAAAAAGGACTATTGCTCTATCACTCTTCATCTTCAGAGCCACGCTTAGAGCCGTCATGAAGTTTTCATTTGGTAAATGATTGTTGCTTTCGACTGCCATCAACCATTCTGAGATATATGTGAGTAGCCTCTCCTGGCCCATCCTGGCAACTCCGAGCAGCTTAACTGAACTCAGCAGGGGGTGGATAGAGTTAATTTTGTTTCAGGATCTGCAGGCATGCGATAGGGGATGGGAAGACCACAGTTGTTCAGAAAAAGTGCCTTGGACTCGCAGCACGAAGCAGAAGTGATGTATAGTGGTTGCCCCACAGGCCGATCACACAGGCCCTAGGGATTTTCTCCTCAGTAGCTGTGAGTCACTGTGGCAACCGCATTTCCCAAAGCTCCTTTCAGGGGAAAGAGACTATTTTATGTAAGGAGATGTTGGTCATGCTTCAAACATCCCATTCTAAGGGAGAATAATAATCAGAGACCTTCTCTTTAAAGACTTCCCCATTCTTCTCTCTCTCCCTGCCCTCAGTCCAGTGCTTCTCTGCCTAAGGAGGCTGCCGGAATCAGGATTCCTTGCTTTCTAACACCCTGCAGCGCTCTCAGTTGCCTATGGTATGTGGAATATAGTCCAAACTTCCTCACTTCACACCAAAGCCAGCTGTCTTTTAGCTTTAGCTTACATAAGCACCCTTTGCCCTCCAGGCCAAGTCAAAATTTACTACTCACTGCTCTGCCAGTTTGTTACCCTAATACTCTTCCTAGTGTCTGATTAATGGCAATAGCACAATAAGGGAAGAATAAACAAGCACCTAGTTAATATATCTTGAGCCAGGAATTGTCTTGAAACTTTTTGAAAACTGTACGGCAGGTTCATTTTACTAGATTTTACAGAAGAGGACACTGACGCTCAAAAGATAAGTAACTTTTGCTCATGTCTCCTGAGTCGTGAATGCGCAGGCCAGATTTGAACCCGGGTCTCTCTTTTTCCACCATACTACAATATCTCTGGTCATTTCTTTAAGTGACCCCCAAATGCACCTGCTTCAGGAAGACGTAACCAATTACAAATGTAAGTAAGTCAAAGCCCAGAAAAAAGAATTTGTGGTGAAAAAGCAATTTAAGGCTCAGTGACAAAGTTGTTTCTCTGCCATTCCAATTTATCATGCTTTCAGCTTTTCTTGGGTTATTTCTGCTTAGTGAAACATCAATATCTTTATGCTCCACCATTTTATTAAGTATATTAAATAGGGGAATTGAATTCACAACATGTATTTTGAAAAGCACAAATGCTCTGCAAACAGAGGCAGTATTTGAATTATTATCATTGTTATGAGTTTTTCCCTTGCTATCGTTTGTGGTTTTGTTGCTTCATCTAATTGGACTGTTTTATTGTATACATAGATTTGGTGGAGCCTGCTAATTGCTTTCCCAATATCCATTTTCCCTTCCTTCCTTATTAATGAAACTTTGGGTGTTTGTTCTATGGCAATGTTCTTATCTAAAAACTGCATTTTCCCTTTTCTCTAGTGTCTGGGGATGATCGCATGAGATAATTTGGGACAACTTTCATGTAAGCAGAAATCATTGGATGGACTCTTAAGAATGATCCTTGAAAAGTGGACTTGGCTGGCCAGTATCTATTTTTCCACCTTCCTTTACGTATTTGCTTGTCTGGAATGAAGAGATAATGTTTGGGATTGGACTACCTTGTGACCATGAGGACAATAGCAAGATACTCACGAAGACTTTATCCCCAACCAAAGCCAAAACCACTTACTCTTGAATTTCTTGTTATGAAAGAAAAAATAAATAAACCCCCGACTTGTTTAGGTCACCATTACATGGATTTTCTGTTATGTGCTGCTAAACTAAATTCCTAAGTGACACAGTCAGCAAAAGGAAGCAAAGTGTATTATAAACATCCTGGACTAGAAGTCTAAGATCTCTTAAGTGGTCTTCTGGTTACAATTCTTTCTTGTCAGGTCTCCACATTTTAGCCAGAGTGGTCTTTCCATTGCCTTGTTTAAGATCCTTCAACAGATTTTCATTGCCCTGAGGATAAAGTCAGAAACCCTTTTTGTAATTAAAAGCCCTTCCTGGATCTGGCCTCTGCTGCCTCTCCATCCTTATCACTTATCTCATTGCTACTCTCCCCTCCCTGCAGCCACATTAATCTTGCTGCCCCAATGCACCACGTGGTCCTTTGGTTTTATGTTCTGATGTGCTTACTGCATTTACTTCCTCCTGCTTATACCATTCTCCCCCATCGTGACTCCCTCTTTAAATATCAAAATAAATGGAATACTACATACAAATGCCTTCTAGACTGGCTTCTTTCATGCCACTGTGATGACTTGCAATTACTTTCTCAACGTCTTGTACACTAGACTGTAGATTCAAAAAAAGTCGGAGCCCTGTCTGTCTCATTTAGCATCATATCCCCGACATTTAGTCTAGTGATTGACATAAAGCGGGCACTCAGCCCACAATATCAGTGTAAACTCAGCAAATCAACTATCCTGTCTCAGAGTTTGCTTCTGGGAGAAACCAAAATTAAGGTTCCAAGTGCAAATAGTTCATTTGGAAGATGAGCCCAGGAAAAATCTGGGGGAGTGGAAAAGTGAAAGAAAGTAGGTAAGGAAGCTAATAAGGAGGGTCCTATCAAGCAATTTTTGATTATGACACTGTGGACAATAGCTTATTATACTGAGAAGTTCTGAGAAATACTGTGAAAAACTTCTCAGAGGGGCCAGGGAGCTAGGGCATTAAGCCATTGTCTCCCACCATCAGCTCCCACCAGCCATTGTTTGAGGGTGATTGGATGGGAGTGGGAGTACAAATAACACCCCAGTGTTGCTGGCCTGTCTGGCACGCAGGCAGAGGGAACTTGTCTGCCAAAGAAAACCAAGCCTTCGGGGAGAGAGCCTGGATGCTGGCAACTGGAAGTGAGGCAGGGCTCATGGATGGTAAGTGCTGATGGGGTAAAAGCTAAGAGTGGGTACCCATGGTGTCTGCCACATCTCTGCACCTCTCTCAACAGCAGCTCCCCATCCACAGGATGGACATGACAACCACCTGGGATATTTCTGCAGAGTGAACTGACTGCATTTGGAGCACTACTCTGCTGATAAATCATTAATCAAGTAATATTGTTCCACATGGTTCTACATGAGAACATCCCTTTTTTTTATGTTAAAATTGTAACTTATTTTTATCATGAACCAAGTAGAGACCTGCCAGATCATCTGGAGAGAAGACCTGATGAGGATTATGTGCATCACTTTGTTTACAAGTTAATAGTTGTAACAGGTAGGGAAAAGGTTTAGCCCAAACCTTGTGCTGAGAGGTGGTGGGCACTATGGACAGAGGTGAGGCTTTCTAATCAGGTAGATATAGTGCTCTCTTCTTCCCACATGTAAATTTGTGGGAATCTAGGTGGTAACGGACCTTTCCTCATTTATAAAATATAGATGATAATTTCTATCATGCATGTTCATTAAGAAGATTTATGTGTCAGGTGACAAAGATTAGATGATTAAGAAATGTAAAACAGTCTAGAAATTGAGGTTTTGAGGTCAGATTATCTGGGTTCTTATTTCAGCTACCCCATATCTCCTAAGCTAAGCTTCAGTTTCCTCATCTGTTTAATGTGCATAGCAATAGCATTGCTACATTATTTTGTTTTAAGGAGGAATGAAGTACATGAAAAATTTCCTGGCATTGAGAAAATACTCAATAAAAGTTAGTTGCCATTATTTCTATTAGAATATTGGTATTAATATTGTTTTTATTTTTCAAACTAATATAACATTAAATAATATTATATATATAATATATTATATTATAATTTTTTATACCAAATTCTACTCACAGATCACCATTCAAGTACTTTGGGGTTTTTAATCATTTGGGAAGTTTTAATTTAGAAGGGGGCCTGGGACTTCAAATGATCCATACAGAAAGAATGGGGGATAATTTGGTGTTCAACTGTAAAGCTTCTATCTTTCATTCATTCCAGACCTTTTCCTTCCTGCTCACCATCACTGTCTTGCTGGTGGCTGAATCTAAATGAAGTATTGCCATAAATTAACTGGCTAACCAGGAGTCATCAGTCCTCTCTTGAAGGTCAAGTCACTAAATGATCAAATTGATAAGAGTCCTTGCTGGCCTAACCCAAATCACTTCTCAAACTCCACTAAGTGTTGGTCTAGCACATTTACCCATCACCCTGAGATGTCCCTAAGTTACTTTAGCCTTAAGGTGCAGAGCTGATATATTAGCAAGAATGCCTTTTACATTTAGGCTATCAGAAATCTCCTTTCAACCATGACTTTAATTGCCCATTACAGATGGAAGTCAAGTTTGCAGTAAGCAGCACATTCGTGCATAAAAGAGGCCAAAAGTTCAATGCATTTTCTATGGGAGGCACAGTGTTACTTTTAAAGATCAAACTCTGCTCAGATTTGTCATGGCATTTTAGAACTTGAAGGGATCTAAGGGGTCTTCTAGTTATAATTGCCTTCTTTTACAGATGAAGTACATCAGGCTCAAAGAGCTTAACTAATTGTCCAAGGTCATATACAGCAGCACTTCTCAAACTTTAATAAGAATAGGAATCAACTGAAGGGATCTTGTTACAATGCAGATTCTGATCCAGTAGGTCTGAGGTGGGTCTTGAGATTTTATATTTCAAACAAGTTTTGCAGGGATGTAACTACTGCTGGCCCATGGAACATTCTGAGTAGCAAGGATATTCCATGAGGGAAATAAGAAGTCAGGATTTTTTGATACCCAATCTAGTGTTTTATTTTTTATCACCTGGATTATCCCTGAAAACCACAAAGGCTTAGAGTGATGACAATCATGTGTCACTTGGGGAGGAATGGTATACTTTCTAATTAACGAGAGTCTAAATTTGCAAAATTCTCAAGTAAATTGTCAACATATAGATTAGTCAATTTGAATGTCATCAAAATGCCCAATTATTGTATGGTAGGTATTATGATGTTTCAGACAGAAGAACAACTTTTAGGAAGAAAGAATGAAATTCTACAGTCATAGGAGTGGTACCAACAGACAGTGCTCAGCTTCTATTTCGGTATAAAAATGGCTTCAGCTCAAGAGAGCCCCATTACTTGAGGTCATGCCTCTTCCCAAGAGGCTCTGCATCCAATGACTGATCCACGGACACACCAGGTGGCCATTTTTCCTGGTCCTCAATTATGTCATGAATAGATTCCTGTTATGGGTTAAATGTATCCTCTTCAAATTCATATGTTGAAGTCCTAACTGTCCACTACCTCAGATGTGACTTTAAACAATTAATTAAGGTAAAATGAGGTAATTAGGGTGGGTCCTAATCCGATATGACTGGTATACTTGTAAGAAGAGGAGATTAGGGCACAGACACATACAGAGGAAGATACTATGAAAATTCAAGGGGGAGACATCCACCTGCAAGCCAAGAAGAGAGGAATCAGAAGAAATAACCCTGTCGACATCTTGATCTCAGACTCCTAGCCTCCAGAACTGTGAGAAAACCAATTTCTATTGTTTAAGTCACTGAGTCTGTGGTACTTTGCTATGCAGCCCAAGCAAACTAATACAACATTCTTGGTAGTTCTCACAACTTCCACGTTGATCCCTCGGCTTGTGAAATAAGAGTTTTTGTAATAGGAAATGCCAAGTGGAAGTCTCTGAAATTGAAATTGTTTACTCCTTAGCTGAAGCAACACACATAAATAATATTGCACATAGGGGGAATGGTAGAAATCTGCATTGCCCTTAAATACTTAAAAATTCAGAGATGATTGTCCCTACTATTTTGCAATTTAATTGTCCATACTTGTTCCTATAAAATCATATGGAACCACAAAAGACCCTAATAGCCAAAGCAACCTTGAGAAAAAAGAACAAAGTTGGAGGTATCATGCTACCTGACTTCAGACTATACTTCAAAGCTATAGTAATCAAAACAGTATGGTCCTGGCACAAAAACAGACATATAGATCAATGGAACAGAATAGAGAGACTAGAAATAAGCCCACACACTTATTAATCTACAACAAAGGAGGCAAGAATATACAATGGAGAAAAGACAGTTTCTTCAAAAAGTGGCACTGGGAAAACTGGACAGCTACATGTAAAAGAATGTAATTAGAACATTTTCCCACACCATATACAAATATAAACTCCAAATAGATTGAAGACCTAAGTATAAGACCTGAAACTGTAAAACTAGAAGAAAACATGTGCAGTACATTCTTTGACATAGGTCTTAAAAAATATATATATTTTTAATCTATCTTTTCAGGCAGGGGAAACTAAAGCAAAAATGAATAAGTAAGACCATATCAAACTTAAAAGCTTTGCACAGTGAAGAAAACCATCAACAAAATAAAAGTGCAACCTACTGAATGGCAGAAAATATTTGCAAAAGTTATGTCTGATAAAGGGTTAATATCCAAAATATATAAAGAACTCACACAAATCAACATCAAAGAATCCCCAATCAACCCAATTAAAAAAATAGACAGAGTGACAACCTATGGACTGGGAGAAAATATTTGCAAACAATGAGACCAACAAGGGATTAATTTCCAAAATATTCAAACAGCTGATACAATTCAATAACAAAAACAAACAAACAAATCAAAAAATGGGCAGAATACCTAAATAGAGATTTCTCCACAGAAGGCATACAGATGGGCAACAGGTACATGAAAAGATGCTCAGCATCGCTAATTATTAGAGAAATGCAAATCAAAACTACAATGAAGTATCACCTCACACTAATCAGAATGGCCATCACCAAAAATCTACAAATAATAAATCCTGGAGAGGGTGTACAGAAAAGGGAACCCTCTTACACTGTTGATGGGAATGTAAATTGGTGAAGCCACCATGGAGAACAATATGGAGGTTCCTTAAGAAACTAGAAATAGAACTGCCATATGATCCAGCAATCCCACTCTTGGGCATATATCTGGAAAAGATGAAAACTCTAAGATACATGCACTTCAGTGTTCATAGCAGCATTATTTACAATAACCAAGATATGGAAGCAACAGTTGAATGGATAAAGAAGATGTGGTATACATATATCTATATATGTATATACACGATGGGTAGAACTAGAGTGTATTATGCTAACTGAAGTAAGTCAGATAAAGGCAAATACTATATATTTTTACTTATATGCGGAATTTGAAAAAAATAAAACAAGTGAACAAATATAACAAAACAGAAAGAGACTCACACATATAGAAAAGAAACTAGAGGTTACCTGAGGGGAGAGGGCTGCGGGGAAGGGCAAGATAGATGAAGGGGACTAAAGGGTACTAACTGCTAGGTATAAAATAAGTTACAAGAATATAATGTACAACACAGGGAATATAGCCAATATTTTATAATAACTTTATTCAGAATATAAACTATAAAAATATTGAATCACTATTTTGTTCAGCTGAAACTAATATTATAAGTCAACAGTATTTCAATTTAAAAAAAAGAAGCAGAGGTGATGGTTCTTACTATTTCATAATTTAAGCCTAGACAGTTTCCTACAAAACACAGATGGATTCTGGAAAGTGATAGTAGATTACTTCTAACTCATCCAAGTAGTAGCCCCAATTACTGTTGCTGGGTGACATGTGGGATCTTTACTAGAGCAGGTTAGCCTGTCTCCAGGTATGTGGCATGTGATCATTAATTTGACAAACCTATTCTTATCCCAATCAGAAGGAGGATTGGAAAGGCTTACATTCACCTGGACTGAGTATATATTTGCTGACCTGCCCCAGGGCTATGCTAACTTTCTCATCCTCTGTTGTAATATGTAGTTTTAGTATTAAGGGTCCAGGACCAACTGGACATTCTGCAGAACATCACTCTGGTCCACAATATTGATGAGGTCATCTTAATCCGATGGAATGAGCAAGATGTGGTTAATACTTTGGAAACCTTGCTAAGATACATGTGCTCCAGTAAGCAGGAGATATATTCTTTAAAGATTGAAGACTGCCACTCCTCAGATACACCTTTTCAGTCAAGGCATGGAAGAAAAACACTGGAACATGCATAAGTATCAAGTTCTTATCCCACAGCAATCCTCCCATTGTAGAATGAAAAAGTGGCCTATTTATTTTAATGTCTGTCGTTTCATGGACTTTAAACCATATGAAAACCTAATCAACCATGACTAAATTGGACACTTGCATTTTCTTCCTGTTACAGGACTGTTTGATTTTGATGATGAAGTGAAGCAGTACATGGGAGACACTTAGTAGTACCTGTTATATAACAAACTCAACAAATATTAGCAGGTCCATTTGACGTTAATTATTGTTGCTTGACAAATCCTTACTGAGTGTCTGCCTGTTATGTTCCAAGCTCAATTACAGAAAGCCATTTCACAAAACCAGAGCTAATGAACACCTGAGTTTAATTCTAATAACACTGTTTTGAAGAGGAAATGAGTTCATATATGTATTAAATAGTTAGAACAATTTCTAGCACATATTTGTTGCTCAAAAACTAATTATTAATGGGAACCCCTGAAGGCTCAGTGGTTAAGAATCCGCCTGCCAATGCAGGGGACACGGGTTTGATCCCTGGTCCAGGAAAATCCCACATGCTTCAGAACAACTAAGCCTGTGAGCCACAACTACTGAGCCTGCATGCCACAACTACTGAAGCCTGTACGCCTAGAACCCATGCTCCACAACAAGAGAAGTCACCGCAATGAAAAGCCCACGCACTGCAACGAAGAGTAGCCCCTGCTAGCGGCAAATAGAGAAGGCCCACACGCAGTAACGAAGACCCAAAGCAGCCAAAAAAATTAATTAAAAAAATTAATTATTATTAAATTAATTTTCATTTTCTATGGGTAAACAAAGTAGTGGGTTTGCTCTTCTAGGGAACATAGAGTCAATATGTGTTATAGATCATAAGAGAAAATTTTAGAAAGATTAGTCTGGAAAAGATCCAGGGAAGGTTGGATAAGAAAAAGACTTAGATGAGACCAGTGTTTCTCACCCTTGGCACTATTGACAGTTGAACCCAGATGACGCCTTGTTGCAGGGGCCTGTGGTTTTCATTGTAGGACATTCAGCAACATCTAAAGGGGGTAGCAGCTCCCCTGTGTGACAACCAAAAATGTATTCAGACATTGCCAATTGTGCCCGGGGGTAAAATTGCCTGTGGCTGAGGACTGCTGGACTAGATGGAAGGAGGGATAAGCTTGAGTTGGGGCAGGAATATAGGAACTGGCTATAACAGGTATTGTAAAGAGGGATGGGGGAACTTGGTGGTTAATTAATTGAGAGAAGTCAAAGGAAAGAAGAAAATAAAGATGATCCCAAGTTCGTGTCTGTTTTCTGAGTCCTTGGGGGTAATGGTGATAATGTATATAGAAAGAGGAAAGCTGGCTTATAAAAAAAGTAGGTGAGTTTTTGATTTTTTAAATTATTGTTAAAGATTTTTAATTTTCCAGTGCAAAATCCTTGGAGGATAATAACTGCCGTTTTTTTTTTTTTTGGTTCCAGGTGGTTTTGCATACATCATCTCAACTACTGGACAAGGTAAGTCATCATTTTTCTTCCTCTGTACACATAATGAGATTCTGAGACTAAGCTGACCTTCTCAAGGTCACAGGGCTTGTAAGTAGTAGAGCGTGATGTGGACCCACATGTCCTGACTTGAAAACCCATGCTTTGTCCGTTGCCCTCTACTGCCTTCTGTGGTATAGAAGTGAGTTCTAGGGGAAAAGTATTTGGAAGGTACCAAATCAGTATAAAGGATGAAAGAAGCTCACTTTTCCCAGGCAGTGAGGGCAACAGAATTACAGTGCTTTGGATTTGTCTACAGTCAGCTAAAACGGCACTGTGGCATTTACAGGACTGCAGTCCCAGAGATGTTCTCACTTACATCTGGTCTTTTCCAGGAAGCAGACAACTCCAACATGCAGTTGGAATCTAACACCCTATGCACACACACTAACAGTGAATCATACGGCTGTGTTTTCTTGCCTTTAAACAGAAGGCTGATTTTGGCAACAGGGTACCAATTCCACCTCCAAGTAGCTATTTCTCATGTGCTCTCTTCAAGAGTAAAATTTTTTTCAGTCATATTAAAATCCCTTTTCTTGTAGATTAGAGCAGGTGAACCAGGCACGAGGGATGGACCAGAGATGGACATTAGGCCAGTGAGCAAAGTGATGTGGGCAACCTCCCTGCAAGGGTGAGGTCATCTTTCTTGAGAATTACACTGCATGTGTTAGCTCTCAAAATGCTTAACTTTAGCACACTTACCTGGAGCAAAAATTAAGGGTGAGCATTAACCCAAAGACAACAATTCTGCAGAAAGTGATTCAAAAGCCAAAAGGTATATACTGATATACACAAAAGACGTCTCAGAAAGGATTCATAATAAATTGCTAATAATGGATGCCTCTGGGGAGAATCAGCATGGAACAAGGTCAAAACAACTTAATTTTTACTGTATATATTTTTTGAACGTTTGAATTTTTTTTTTTTTGCGGTACGCGGGCCTCTCACTGTTGTGGCCTCTCCCGTTGCGGAGCACAGGCTCCGGACGCGCAGGCTCAGCGGCCATAGCTCACGGGCCCAGCCGCTCCGCGGCGTGTGGGATCTTCCCGGACCAGGGCGCGGACTCTCAACCACTGCGCCACCAGGGAAGCCCAAACATTTGAATTGTTTACCATATGAATGCTTTATTTGAAAAAGAAGCACACTCTGGTACAAATTGCTAGAACAGTAATGGGGTGGGGGTGCTGAGCGGAAGAGGGCATGCGAGGGTCTCTGGAGGCCCTGTTAATGCTGTTTCCTGAGCTGGATGTTGATTAGCCAGATATGTTCACTTTGCGAAAATTCATCAAGCTGTCTGCCAGATATGTGCACTTCTCTTTACGCATGTTATATTTTAATAAAATATTCAATATGTTTAAGGAGTTAAACAAGCCAAACAACAGAAAAGTCTATTAAAGTAAATTTGGTAGGCTGAGTGGTTCACTCATTTACGCATTTATTTAGGTTAAAAAAAAAAACCAAAATGTATTTCTTGTGTTTATTTTGTGATGGAGAATACAAAAGTGACTAAGGCAAGCTCCCTCTCGGTGAGAAGAGTAGCCTTGTGATGTGGAAAGGAATTTAAATTACAATGAAGCAAGGCTGTGTGTATTAGTCACCTATTGCCATTGCAACTAATTACCACATAACTTCGTGGCTTAAAACCACACAAAACTATTCTCTTACTATCCCGGAGGGTAGAAGAGTAGCATGGCCTCACTGGGTTAAAATCAAATGATGTTCCTTTGGAGGCTCTAGAGGAGAACCTGCTTCCTTGCCTCATCCAGCATCCAGAGGCTGCCCACATTCTTTGGCTCATGGTCTCCTCCTCTGTCTTTAAAGCACATTACTCCAACCTCTGCTTCCATTGTCACATGTCTGTTTCTGACTGTGTGTCATTCGCTTCCGTTTTTTCCTTCTTTCACAAGGTGGGTGATTACATTGTACCCTCCAAGAACATCCAGGATTATCTATCTCAAGATCTTTAATGTAATCATCTCTGTACAGTCCCTTTTGCCATGTAAGATGACAGATTCAAAGATTCTGGGGAGGGGCTTACCTGGTGACGCAGTGGTTGAGAGTCCGCCTGCTGATGCAGGGGACATGGGTTCGTGCCCTGGTCCGGGAGGATCCCACATGCCACGGAGCAGCTGGACCCGTGAGCCATGTCCGCTGAGCCTGCACGTCCGGAGCCTGTGCTCTGCAACGGGAGAGGTCACAGCAGTGAGAGGCCCGCGTACCGCAAAAAAAAAAAAAAAAAAAAAAAAAGGTTCTGGGGATTTGTATGAGGACGTCTTTGGGGATGTCATTATTCTGTTGCTATAGATTGAATATTTGTTCCCCCCTAATTCATATGTTGCAACTCGTTCCCCCAAAGTGTTTGGAAGTGGGGCTTTTGGGAGGTGATTAGGTCATGAGGGAGGAGACCTCATGAATGGGATTAGTGCCCTTGTGCGAGAGACCTCACAAAGCTCCTTGGCCCTCCTGCCACATGAGGGCAGAGGGATGGAGTCTGTAATACCAGAGGGGGCTCTCACCAGACATCAAGTCTGCCAGTGCATTGGTCTTGGACTTCCAGCCTCCAGAACTGGGAGAAATAGATTTCTGCTGTTTATAAGCCACCTAGTCTATGGTATTCTGTTATTCCTGCCTGGACAAACTAAGACATCTATATACCACAGTGTATAATGTAAGTGGCTCAAAGTAAGGGAGTCAAAGGAGAAGCAGCCAGAATAGTCAGTGTGGGGCATCAGTGGGGTTAGGAGGCAGCAGGTATCAGGTAACATTCTGGTGACTGAAGGAAGACTAAGAAGTCAGATGGAGACAGGTGTGCATAAGGCCCTGAGAGATGCCAGAGATGATAAATTACTTATAAAGGCTGCCACAGAATGTTATCCAGCAGGCTTGTCCAGGTCCAACCACTATGAAGGGTTTTCTTGTAAAAGCAACCTTTTAACCAAATCTGAATAATGAGTAGGAAATAAATGGGAAAGAAGAGTGAAGGGAGAGCATTTCAGGCAGAGGAATTAATCTGTGAAAAATTCAGTGGGGTGAGGGGGAGTGGGCAGAGTACATATGAGAAGCTGATGGGCAACATGACTGTCAAGCTCAAGGAGAGAGAATTAGAGGGAAAATGTCAGGATGAAGACAAACAATGCCTTTTCCACTGCCTGGAAGACCCTTCACCTTCTGATTACTGATTCATTTGTCTCACCTTTTAAGGGAAATGAAAAGACATAAAGGACTCTAACCAGAGGAGGACATCTCCCAGGGATCAAAGCCTCAAACTTTGGAAAGTAACTGCAGCTATGGGGTTTCAGGTAGCATCTTGCAGGAGGGAGCAATTCAGGTGAACAGAGCCCATTGCAGTCTCACCTATTTCTAGATTGTTCCTCAGCAGTAGCATCTTCATGATGATAGACAGTAACACATCTGCACAGAGTTTTTAGAAGCTTGAGAGAAAAACAGTTTAACTTTGCCAAGTGTCTTTCACATTCTTAAAATGACCTTCAAGTTGATATGCTTTGCAGGTTACTTAATATGTGAGAGGGTTTGCAAATTATGAATTATGTCTTTGTCATCATCTTGATTTCTGTGCAATTAAGGCTCTTCATTTCCTTTCTTCTAGGTAGCACCAGAGTTAGGGGACCTGTGACACTATACACAGGGCACTTAAGATTTGAATACTATGGTATCTGTGTTAGATTTTTATTGTAGTTATTCACGTTCTTCCCTGGCTATGCCCATTCTAGCTTTCCAAACTATTCTAATGGTATTCTCAGAGTGAACTATGTGTTCCAGCCAGATTTCTTTATTCTCCATTTCCCTGAATAAAACTTTTGCTTCTCCACCTCCCTGCCTTTCCTCCTGCCAGCATCCCACCCACCATCCCTGGGATGGACAACCCATCCTTCAGGTTCCCAGTGCCTTCATCTCTCAGTGAAGTTTTCCTGACTGAGCCAAGATGCAAAATATTTTCTCTTTCTTAGTTTTTTTTTTTTTTTGACATTATGGGGGCAGTGAAATGTGGTGGAAGGATATGAACCTTGAAGTTCATAAGTCCAGGCTGGCCATTGAATAGTTTGGTGGAAATCATCTCATCCCTCTGATTTTCATTTTCTCCACATTACAAATCAGCAAACAAAAGCAAAACTAAGCTCTATTTAAGAGAGAAAAATGTTCTTCAACAACCATCTGCCTACACTTTGTTCTGATCTCTTAGCAATTCGAAAAGTATCTTTGGGGTAGTTGGCTATATTTACCAATACACCTTGATAGGTCCAACTGGGTGTGAAATGTGATGAGTTTCTCTTCCTCAGAGAAATGCCAAGAGAGAAAAGCAAGGACAAAGTAGTTAAGGTTCTCCAGAGGAACAGAAATAATAGGAAACACATGCACACACACATAACTATATGTAACTATATGTACACATAACTATATGTAAATAATTTTATTTTAAAGAATTGGCTCATGCAGTTATAGGTTTGGCAAGTCTGAAAGCTTCAGAAAAGCAGCCTGGAAATTGTACCAAGAGTTGATGTTGCAGTCTTGAGTCAAAAGGCAAGTCTGGAGGCATCCTTCCTCACTGGGGGACATCTGTCTTTTCTCTTTAAGGCTTTCAACTGATTTGTAGAGGCCCACCCATTATGGAAGATTATCTGCTTTACTCAAAGTCTAATGAATTAAATGTTAACCCAATCTAAAAAATACTTTCATAGCAACATTCAGACTGCTGCTTGACCAAAAAAGTAGGTACCATAGTCTAGACAAGTTGACACATAAGACTAACCATCACGAGAAGTGATTTGTTCTGCTAAGAACTTGATAGGAATTAGAAGTTCCTGAAAGCAGCTAATGAAACTAAAAGTAGTTGTGGAAAAGTAGTAGAGGTGGCAAAGCTCAAAATATCTGAGATGGTCTTGAGAGAGGTGGCCCTGTGCAACTTGATAGAAAGTAATCAGGAATGAGAAGAAGCCAGTGAGTTTTCCCCAATATTATGCAAGGCAAAGAAACTTTAAGTAAAGTTTGTCCAGATTTTTTTTTTAAGAAACTCATTCTATGGTGCATTCAGTGAAATCCTTACTTGTTAATCTCAAATCTTCAGCAATCTCTGAAAAGTATTTATTTTGTGGTCACTTTGGAGAACCAAAGGAGAAAGAGGCTGTCTCAATATTTGAGTTGTATGAGAATAAATCAACTGTGGGAAGTAAAACACAAGGGTGAGCCAGAAGCCAGCAGAGGGAGGAAACTGGAGCAAGAATTGAATAGGAAGTAAAGTCTTTAGATCGCTGGTGGTAGATGGTGGGGAATGATGTATAAGCCATTTTATATTTAAAATTTCAGGACAGGTGACCTCAGAAGACAAGAGCATTTAAGGATACTCGGGCAGGTGACATGTGGGTTTCAACATTTTGCAGAATTTCTGGGATAATTAAATTAGGAGCATATCTCCAGACTTAGTACAATGCATAGTAAATAGTAGGGGCTCAATAAATGGCAGTAATTATTGTTGTTGCCTTTACCACAGATATTAACATGTAGTAGCTATTTGTGAACATGTCTTATGTGTCTTATCTCTGTGATCACTTTGTACAGAGACTGTGTCTCACTAGCCATTTCATAAAGACTCACAGACACCTCCTACTTGAAAGCACAGTGCAGAACACCTGGGAGATACCATGATGAACCCACTGATCTCTTCTAAAGTGAATTCATAATTTAAAAGGGGAGATAAGATGCACACAGATAATTTCAATGAGAGCTACGAGAGCTGCAAAGCAGCACCTCAAACAGTGGCCCTTGATTTTTTTTGTTGTTGTTGTTTGGCCCATAGAAAGCTTTAATATTTTTTTCCAGTTTGGTTCAACATTTCAAAGTCTGGAAATTTTATATAAAAATCAGGAATTTGTTAAGTTTCTCTTGAAAAAATTGTAAGTGTGCCCTGCTCCAGTTCTAGTACCAATAGATGTTCAATAATGTTAAGTGAGTTAGTGAATAAATTAAGAAATAAATGAATGACTAAGGGGAGTCACCAGTATATCAAAATTCTGTTTATTTCAAGAAATCAGGGAGCCTGTCTTGTTTACCTCTATACATACAGTACATTAAAATATGACATTGGGTCAACAAACATTCATTGAAGTAATGATGAATCTTTTCATGAAGAAGAGTAGATGATCTGCAGAACCTGTTGATTTGAAAACTTTGCTAGAATTCCAAGCTGGGAGTCTACAGGTAGCCTCTGGCTCCTTTGACCATAATTTACTAGAAATTGAGGGTCTATTTCATGCCATGGGCCAAAAGGAACGAGGAGAACCAATGAGAAAGTGCCTGACTATAAGCCAAATTCCCAAAGATATAGAAAACGACCTGGAACAATGTCAATAATTGCAACTGTACCGTTTATTGAGAGCTCTAAGGATACCAACTGCTGAGCTAAACATGTTCTTATACAGTCCATTTAATCTTCACAACAACCCAGTGGTTTTCTGTTTCAGTTTTCGATGACATCAATAATGCTGCGAAACCAAAAGCTATAAAACTCACAATAAGAGATCATTATTGCTCACATATCTGGGGTCAGATGAGAGAAATCAACACAGTGCTGCTGATCTTAGCCAGCTCACTCACATCTGCAGGTCAGCTGGTGATTGGCTTTGGTTAGAGTGCATCTGCTCCACGTGCTTCTCATCCTCCAGCAGGCTAGCCCCAGCACATTCTCACGATGGTTGAAGAAGTACAAGAGCACGTGCAGATCTGTGATAGTGCTTTCTCAAGCTTCCATTTTGATTACATTTTTTCACACTTTGTTGGTCAAAGCTGGTCACTAGACTGGTCCAGACTCACAGGGTAGGGGAATAGGTTGCACATCTTTAGTGAGGAACTTCATAGTTGCAGGCGAAGGGTGTGGATACTTGGAGGATGAAGAATTATAGCTATTAATAAAATAAATCTTCCACAAGTAGGTTAAGTTAACCCAATTTTTTTAGGGAAACTGAGGCTTATATATTCCTCTCCCCCCAAAATTGTGGTAGAGTTGCATTTCAATCCATGCTCTCTCAAATTCTACCTCACATTTACATTATCATCATCCTAATTTTGAGGAACACCGATACCCTATGAATGTCAGAGATACAAGTACCCGCACTCCAAGCTGAAAATCTTGAGACAATTTTTTTCCCTCTGCAAGAAATTGGAGATATGGTAAAGAAAATGAATCTATTCAGTAAAAACACTGGATGTTATAAATGGAAGAGGAGAGCAAGGGGTGAGAAACCGGAAAGTAAAGAGATGCACGTGAGCACTAAATGGAAGGAAGTAGAAAATTTTCCCCAAAGAGGTGATGTTTGAGTGGACTTGGAAGGTGACAGGAGGTCACTGAGAAGAGAAGAGGGGAAGGGGCATCTTGGAAGAGAAATCAGTGAGAGCAGATTTATAGAGGTGAGAAACAGAACAGAGCTTTCAGAATTGAGCTGAATGCTCTGTACTCCTAGAGCACAGGTTCTCATACTTTAGTGCATCAGAGTTACCTGGGATCCTTCATTAAAAGACATCTCAGGGATTTACTTTCATGGGTTCAGATTTAGCCTGTCTGGCCCAGAGGCCAGGATTTACCATTTTTACCTAGCAGCTCAGTGACTCTGATGCAGGTGACACATAAACCCATAGTTTGAGAAACACTCTATCTGTGAGGTGACAGTAGTAGAGAGAAGATGGGAGATAATGTGATCAAGTATCTGGGTTTGGATTAAGAAAGATCTGGAAGGACCTTTTCAAGGTACTGTTCGAGAACTTTCAAAAGGTCTTGAAGGCCATGTTGAGGGATTTTGAGCACAGTCTCTATGAAGGGAGGACCTCTGAATTGTTAAATCAGGAGAATATTATCATCAAGCTCAAATGTTCACTGCCCTCACATTGTGGTCAGATTAGAACGGGGAGAAATCTGAGTAAGAGACATTACTTAGGAGGTGATGGTAATAGATCAGGTGAGTCACCATCAGGGATTCAGGTGATGCTGGCATATGAAATAATTTGCTCCTGGCCATAGCTGTAAGTTGAATGTACTCAGTAATTATGTGCTGAATGAATGTTTTAAATGTACAACATGCATATTTGGAGTTGGGGAGATTAAAGACTTTTGCAACATCAGCAGCACTCACAAAGTGGAATTGAACATACAATTGGTGGACCTTAATTTTTGGTGAGTTTGACGTTGATGGCACGTATTCATTCAGAAATGAATCCCCCTACCTGGATTTAACCTCCTTTCAATACAATCTTCTTGGAGGGAGCATAGCTCCTTTATTGAAAGATCGTTAAACATACACATCTGCTTCCAAGATTAATTAGGCGATCTCTCTGGGTACATTCTATTAACCTGTAATTAGACTGTAAAGATACTCACGCTCCATGACACACATTTTAATTGCACCTCACTGTGTACTGATATGACACACACCACTGGAAAACAAGGCAGGAGGAAGAAAACTGGCTGCAGAGAAAAAAGCGGCTTTGGCTCCTGGGCTGCATTTCCGGGCAAGGCAGCTCTGGCTCCCTGTCTCCGTTTATCCACTGCCTTCTGGAAGACTCTCCTGTGAAAGACAGCAGGAGGCGGGATTCAGGTGTCTGGATGTTGTGCAAAATAATTTGGCTCCGCTCCATCAAACAGGTTTATTTGTACCTTTCCTAAGTTCTTCCTCTTGCCCTCTGTGTATTTCTGGTAAGAACCAATGACTTTGGATGCAATTACCACTAATAATAAAGAACTTTGGGAACAGCAGGACAAGAATTCGTTCCCCATTTTACAGATGCAAAAACTAGGACTTGGCAACAGGATCAGAATCTGGCTCTTCTGGTTTCTAGTCCAATTCCATTCTCGAATGCTCTTGTCTGCCTAAACCGGGCAGGTGAGTGTAAATCCCAGACCATGTTCTTAGAAGCTGTGTAATGGGATAGGTTATCTTCCCAACCCTCCTCCACTTACTTATTGAAGGGGCATTTCCTGAGCACCCATGAGCCACGGTATTAGAGTTAATGCTTTGCGGAAGCCTCAGTTCCTGTCCTCGTTGAGTTTACAGTCTAATATCAATTAATGACACTTTTGATGAGTGCTGTAATTACAAATGAGAACTATAAGGTGTTGTGAATATTCTCATCCACCAAAATGCAAATGTTCCCTATCTCAACAGGACTCCCTGTTTCTGCTCTTACAAGCATGTATGATGGTGACGTTTTTTGTTGCAAAGCAAGGGATTCAGAAAAGGAGTATGAGAAGGTTAGCAGGGAGGAAGAGAACTGAGTTCAATGGTGCCCCCCCAAATATATGAATAGTGTCTTTGCCCTCAGACACTGTGAATGGAAAAGGGTCTTTGCAGATGTATAATAACTAAGGATGTCAAGATAAGATTATCCTGGATTATACAAGTGATCCCTAAATCCAATGACAAATGTCCTTATATGAGACAGAAGAGGAGAGACACAAAGAGGGGAAGGTCATGTGAAGATAGAGGCAGAAATTGGAGCGAGGTATCCATGGTCAGTGAACACCTGGAGCCACCAGAAGCTGGGAGAAGAAAGAAACTTTCTCCCCTAGAGACTTCGGAGGGAGTCAGGGCCTATGACACCTTGATTTTGGACTCCTAGCCTCCAAACCCCTGATAGAATAATAAATTTGTGTTATAAGCTACTCGCTTTGTGATAATAGGTTAAGGCAGCCTGAGGACACACATCCAAGATCCAGGGCAGGCAGCACAGGCACTGTGGGAGGCCAGCAGGCACATGGCAGGCAGCATTTAGGGGGGCACTCACTCTTAGGTCATGCAAGCACAAGGGTGGCCATTGCAGGAACATGACAGTGAACCCCAGGCTCCTAATTCGACTCTGTGCACGGAAGGATCTACACACGGTAGATGCTCAGATGTCCCTTTGATTTTATCTTTTTCTTATTGACTCCCTTCACTGTTTGTGTCCATCATATGCTTTTTGGAGAGAAAGGAAAGCCAGCGATAGTTAAGTGTTCAACTTTTAACATGCCAACCTGACCTCAATTCTGAAAATTTTTTTCTGAGCTAAGGGACATAATTCTCATTTCAGAGGTGAGAAACTGAGGCAGGTGATGGGTGACTTTTCCTTGTGTTGGACTTAGGGCTAAAACCCAGATGTCTGTGACTCCAGCCCAGCTACCTCAAATGGCTAAGTTTGTTAGCCCTTGACTCACCCACAGGCTTGGAATTTCTGCTTTCTTTCTGATTACCTGCTAATGTGCTATTCACTCTTTTTGATTTGGAGTAAGATATTTTGCCTTCAGGTGGCTTTTGGTCTAGTAAAGGGAGCAAGAGCTAGAATAAACCATTTAATGTAAAGAAAGGAAGAAAAAGATAAATATTAAATAGAAGAATGAAAAATAATGAGGGTTGCCTGGATGTGGAACCCTGCATCTTGGTAAATAGGAACATACAACTGCATAGTCCAAGTGGGAAATGCCCTTGTTTACACATGAATTCATTTGATCCAAGGCTACTTCTACTTCAGTTGGACCAAGAAGCTGTCTTCTAGCTCTTTTTCCGTTGAGCTTCGGTATTTAAAATATCTTCAAAGCAAGCTAGGAAATAACTTTCCATTTTGCCAATGTTTGCTTTTCAGTGTTTTGAATGAATCTTCTTTGCAAACTGCTAAGCTAATTGAACCACCACCATTTCAGCTGAAAAAACATTCTGCCTTGCCAAAGCACATTTACTTGTGTACTCAACTTCACCAATGAGGGGGGCCAGAGCTAGGGGAAATAATTGTTTTTGGCCTAAATGCCAGGTGCAGAATAAAAAGGTTTTTTTTTTTTTTTGATTTGTTCTCTTTTGGGGAGGATGGGGGCTGACATTTGAAGGGCCTACTTCACACTCCTGAGAGATATTTTTCTTGGTTCAGAAATGCAAAGAATGAGTAGCTCAAAGAAGTGACTTGCCCAGGGTTATAGACAGAAGGGTTGCTGTCAGGTCCCAGCCCAGGTTGTCTCATCTAGCAATGGCACATCAGCTCAGGCCATAGGCTAACCGTTCAAACACTAGGAGAATTTAATTTCCTCCCTGATATCTGTGATTTGATTCAGTGAAAAAAATTGAAATTTAAACTCAGTTGTATAACACTGCTGTGCCCTTATTTGATAATGTCCTATGTTCCAAATATGCCATTCAACAATTGCCAAAAAAAAAAAAGCTCTAAAAATACACTCTAAAGGAACATCAAAACTTTCCATGAATCAGATTCATTTGAGCAACATATTACCTACCCTTTAAAAGAAATCCAACTTATTCACTTGACAGATTTATAAAACTAGGTTATTTCACCATAAAACCAGGTACTGTATATGTGCTATGGTTCTAGAAATGTGCTCGTGAATAGTCAGATTCTTCTTCCCAAGTTCAAAACAGAACTTAGGGACAAAGGGACTAAGATGCATCACAATGGGACTAAGGTGAGGTATAAGTCACATTTGTCTTAAGATCAGCAAAGGGAAATTGACACTTGGCAATGGAGAGATGGGAAGCTGAACTGGAATTCACTTTGAAAAAATACTTTTTAAAAAAAAATGAAAATTATGTTCAGCTCAAGGCTGAGCTTTTTTTTTTCTTTCTACTTTTTTTCCCCCCAAAATGCATTTTATTTGTTTTAAGTCCATGTAGTAAGGAGAGCTGGGCTACCCAGGTGGCACTGGTTGGAACAAAGAGAAAACTGTGGTCTATAATTAAGACATTGAGGCATCTGCACACATGGGTCAAAACATTTCCCTGTTTGTACGATGTGTTCCATAAAGGTTGTGTGAAGGAATGTTAAAGTACTTTGGGAACATTTCCAGCATCTTGCCCACACAGACAACTTGTGCAACAAAACCCATCCCTCATAGAGGTAAGACCAGTTATCAGGTCTTCTTAAATGTGTGAGACTCCGGTGCTGTAATCCTGGGCCCCATAATACCAAACCCTTCTCCTTGCCAGGGAAATGTGAGGCTGGGTCCTCCCATGAGGGACCAGGGCTTTGTCCAGGGAGGAGATGGGTTCTGGTAGTAATGGCCATAAAATGAGTCCAGGTTCCCACTCACATTCAGTATAAAATCAGTGCTGTGGTTCCAGTGAAAAGAGCCCTCAAAGGACAGCCTCCTCCTATACCTTGTGACAAAGAGTGACAAGGCCCCAGCCAAGACCATTTCTGAGCCAGAGGTTGTAGTCTGGGCCTGAACTTCTGAGGCTCCTCCCTTCTTTTTATTCCGTTGGGGCTGCCTTCTTCCTTCCAAGAGTCAGCAGTCTGTTACTTTCAAGGCACTCAGCAGTCACATCCCATCCCCAGATGAGTGAGAAGGCTGCCCCCAGACTCATGACTAGGCCTCTGCCTCAGGAATAGAAGTTCATCCAAAGTGAACTTGCCCCTTAATATGGTAGATACGTGTCTGTCTGTCAAGTTTAGTTATAAAAGGTGATACCCAGATCTGTCAGTCAGCACAGGGCTATTGCCTAAGACCAGCATCATCTCCCTGGATTGACCCCCCACTGCCTGCTGAGGCCAAGTGCCCTCTGGCAGGGCCCACATCAGTTCTACCTTTGGATGGCTCCTCCCTGACCCCCATCCCCAAGGGGGCTGGCCTAGTGAAGTGGCCCCTGACAGATGCCCATTGAGGGAAATGCCACCACTGGGGGCTTCCCCAACAGCCACCAAACTCAGTCTGGCCTGCAGGATGAGTGGAGCAGGGCCCTGGTCACCTCTCTAAGCCTGCAGCTCACTGCTGTCCCTTCCCAGACAAATGACCAAAGGAAGTGAGTTTGGATTGGGGGTATGTGTGTCTTGGTGGTTTGCAGAGGGTGTGCAGGAGGGGATGAGACTGGGACATCCATTGCAAGTAAGCAAGAATCACAACTCCATGGTTCTGAGTGGAGACACACTAGCCTTCCTAATATGAAGTTTCACTGAGATTCTCTGCCCTGTCGGCCTGTTCACGTCCCTTTCTGTACACAGGTGTCCACCTGCGCGTGAGCTTTGGATCCTGCACTTTCTGTACCCACTTAACCCCCACTCTTCAGAACTCAAGGGAAGAATCCTTTAACCTCAAAGGACATGGGAAACAGTCCACACTCTGTCAGCCTGGATGTAGCTCCTAAGTTCCACCACGTCATCCCTGTTTTTCTCACGGAGAGGGTGGCTCATCCCCACTCCTTTGTCCAAAGTGAGAACTCTCTCCTTCTTCCCCAGACACCTCTCCCTCATGTGTCTGGCTGCCTCTGTCAGGAGCTCTCTGGAGACTCCCAGTCAGGGGCCCAAGGCCTGGCTTCCTTAGGAGAGGGCTCCACCTCCATTGGAACAAACCTTCTTGCCCATCTTGGAAAGCTCCCTGCCTAGGAGTAAAGCGAAACTCAGGGAAAACAAGCATCCTAAGTCACCCAGCAAGGTCATGGAAACCTGGAACTCTGCCTGCCCCTCCTGCAATCCTGACAGGCCCATGTCCTGTGAGAAGCCACTGGCAATCCCACTCTCAGGGCTCTCCCTACAAGCAGGAAAGTGACTGGTCCAAGGGGCAGTGACTGGATGAAACTGGCAAGGTTGAGATTTCTAATGTTTGAAATTTACCTAGGTTTGGGCAAACACCATCTGATATTTTGAAGTTAAATGAACATTTCTATAAATGGGTAGGTTTTGATATATGAGTGGCCGAATGACATAGCCAAGAATTATCTGTGTCCCCAACACACAACACTCAGCTTGGTACTTGGCATGTGGAATGTAGTTAATAAAACTTACGGAACAAAAATGAGGTTATATTTAAGTGGTTCGGTAACTGAATATTGGGTGGGTCAAAAGGTTCGTTCGTTTTTTTCCCTAAGATGGCTCTAGTAGCATTTAGTTGTCTTTAACTTCATTGGAAGCAATTTTGCTAGATTGTATGTGACAGCTGTCATATCAGTGTGCTTTTTGAAAAAAGACTTATCAAAATTGGTGAATATTTGTGTAGCCATTTTAATATTGAAGATGGAAGAAAAAAGCAACATTTTTGGCATATTATGCTTTATTATTTCAAGAAAGATAAAAACTCAACTGAAACACACAAAAAGATTTGTGCAGTGTATGGAGAAGGTGCTGTGACTGATCGAACGTGTCAAAAGTGGTTCACAAAGTTTCGTGCTGGAGATTTCTCACTGGACCATGCTCCACGGTCAGGTAGACCAGTTGAAGTTGATAGCGATCAAATTGAAATAATAATTGAGTGCAATCAACATTATACCACTCGGGAGATAGCCAACATACTCAAAATATCCAAATCAAGCGCTGAAAATCATTTGCACCAGCTTGGTTATGTGAATCACTTTGATGTTTGGGTTCTCCATAAGTTAAGTGAAAAAAACCGTCTTGACCATTTTTCTGCATGCAATTCTCTACTGACACATAATGAAAACGTTCCATTTTTAAAACAAACTGTGATGGGCGACGAAAAGTGGATACTGTACGACAATGTGGAATGGAAGAGATCGTGGGGCAAGTGAAATGAACTACCACCAACCACACCAAAGGCTGGTCTTCATCCAAAGAAGGTGATGTTTCGTATATGGTGGGATTGGAAGGGAGTCCTCTATTCTGGGCTCCTTCCGGAAAACCAAATGATTCATTCCATCAAGTACTGCTCCCAATTAGACCAACTGAAAGCAGCACTCAATGAAAAGCATCCAGAATTAGTCAATAGAAAATGCATAATCTTCCATCAGGATAACACAAGACCACATGTTTTTTGATGACCGGGCAAAAACTGGTACAGTTTGTCTGGGAAGTTCTGATTCATCCACCATATTCACCAAACATTGCACCTTCGGATTTCCATTTATTTCGGTCTTTACAAAATTCTCTTAATGGAAAATATTTCAGTTCCCTGGAAGACTGTAAAAGGCACCTGGAACAGTTCTTTGCTCAAAAAGATGAAAAGTTTTGGGAAGATGGAATTATGAAGTTGCCTGAAAAATGGCAGAAGGTAGTGGAACAAAAGGGTGAATATGTTGTTCAATAAAGTTCTTAGTGAAAATAAAAAATGTTTCTTTTATTTTTACTTAAAAAACCAAAGGTACTTTTTGGCCCATGCAATACTTTATGAGTGTCTTAGTCCATTCAGGCTGCTATAACAAAGTTTCATAGACTGGGTGGCTTATAAGGGCTCTAACTCCATTCATGATGGCTCTACCCTCATGACCTAAGCACCTCCCAAAAACATCACCTCCAAATACCATCCCACTGGGCATTAGAATTTCAACATATGACTGTTGGGAGATCACAAACAAGAACACCATAGCAACAAGTTTTGCCTACAATTTCCAAAGTCAGAAAACAGTCTTACAGGCAAGTAAATAAAAACACTGTTATTCCTCTGAGTCAGTGCATGGAAATCCCTACCTCAGAGAAATAAAATGGGTAATACTCTCAATCACCTCATTTATAGACAGAAACTCCAAAGAATATCTGAATATCATGCTTATCTCTGTAAAGCCCATTAGAGTCCAGATTGGATTAGATATAAACCATTCTAAGAGTATAATAGCTAATACCCATATTACAATGTTCCAGGCACTCTTCTAAGTGTTTCATGTGAGAATGTTAATGCACAGCTCCACTACAACTCTATCTATACATTTACAAATGGAGACACTGAGGCCAGAGAGGTTAGTTAACTTTCCTACTATAGGCAGGAAATGGCAGATCCCACCATTCTGGCATCAGAACCCACACCATCTGGCTTATTAAGCACTGCCCATGTTGCTTCTTTAATGGACACTCCAAATCCTGAAATCCGGCCCCAAAGTCCCTCTGCCGAACTTCCTTTTTAAAATGTTAAACCAAATTATTCTCTATACAGTGGACATTATTACTTTTATGTTCATTTTTATTGTTGTTAAGTTTATTACTAATTACTATGTTTCAGGGACTAACCTGAACTATCTAGAATAATGGTCACCTAATTCTGGGAGATGGCTATGCTAATTCCATTTTATATAGGAGAACATGGGGGAGTCTCAAAGTGAGTAAGAGGCAAAGTTTGGATTTAAATCAAGGTGTTTTTTTTTTTCCTCTGACTACCAAAATGAGGTTTCTTTTGTTTTAACAAACTATAGGCATGTTGACATTTAACTTATAATTTCTTGCATATCCATAACCTATCCTAAAACAGGAGGTGACACTACTCACAGAAACCAGGCTGCACCTGTGACTCATGGTGGCTGGGTCATGCCTCTCTAGGCTTCATCTTCCAGTCTCGAAAAGGGCATCTTGTAAATGCTTCTCTCGCCAATCCCTTCCAGAGCTGGAGGTCTGTTAAAACTTGATTCTGTGCCATTCGTTTTATTCTTCCACCCTCTCTTAGTTTTGTACTTGGCGTGTCTGCCTGTGTGAGTGGGGGTGGGCAGGGGTGAGGTCCCCTGGGCGCAAGTGTGCAGATGTGCACAGCCATTGTTTTAGATAAGCTCTGTTATTACTCAGGGCACTTGTGGGCTGTTTCTTTGTTTGGCTTTCTTCTTCCCACTGACAGCTAAAGCTGTAGTCTCTTGTTTGTGAGTGTGTGTCTAGAGTCCTTGAGAAGGACTGTAAACTTGCCCTTGTGTCAAAGGCACATGGCAGCTGGAAAGGTGAACTGAAGCAGCCGGGAGCCCCGCCTGGAAAGGGGGTTGGGGTGGTAGTGATTTCCATGGTGACTCATGGGAGGAATTTCTTATTATATATAATTCAAGGGGTGGGGGGCACTACATCCTAAGTGGCCTTGTTCAGAGACACCTGGCTGGTGGGTGTGTGTTTCTCACCAGTGAGCATGCTTTGATAGACTAAAGTTTCTCTGTTGGCAAAAAGAGGAAAGCATCCCTGGCTGTGCCTCTCTTATGCCCCAGGCATTTTACCCTGTCACTTGGCTGTCAGTCGTGGTCCTCTGACTCTTTTTTTTTAGCATCATTATTGGAGTATAATTGCTTTACAATGGCTTGTTAGTGTCTGCTGTAGACCAAAGTGAACAGCTATATGTATACATATATCCCCATATCCCTTCCCTCTTGCATCTCCCTCCCACCCTCCCTATCCCACCCCTCTAGGTGGTCACAAAGCACGGAGCTGATCTCCCTGTGCTATGTGGCTGCTTCACACTAGCTATCTATTTTACGTTTGGTAGTGTATATATGCCCATGCCACTCTCTCACTTTGTCACAGCTTACCCTTCGCCCTCCCCATATCCTCAAGTCCATTCTCTAGTAGGTCTGTGTTTTCTTTTGTGTTTTTTTTTTTTTGCAGTACGTGGGCCTCTCACTGTTGTGGCCTCTCCCGTTGCGGAGCACAGGCTCCGGACGCACAGGCTCAGTGACCATGGCTCACGGGCCCAGCCGCTCCGTGGCATGCGGGATCTTCCCGGACCGGGGCACGAACCCGCGTCCCCTGCATCGGCAGGCGGACTCTCAACCACTGCACCACCAGGGAAGCCCTTTAATATGTTTTTATGGAGCAGGAGGGCCATGGAGATTGAAGTGCCAAGGTAGGTCCATGGACATTATTGTGGGTCATTGTTCCAGAGATAAAGTGAATTTTCATGTCACTGAACTACTAATGGGTAATCTTGATCTGGTCTCCTGGTTTTGTAACCAGTTTAATTCTTTAAAAACACCACTGTCTGTTTACCTGGGTGACCCAGTCTAGACTATCTGGAAGATTCTATGGCTCACAGTGAATGTCTGGGCTGGATTGTGAGACTGGAATTTCACCCTTCCTGTCTCTGCTCCTTACACAGCCAGCAGATAACCAGTGTTTCCAGTGGGTGGGTGTGTGGTTATCAACAACGAGATGTTCATCTCTACCAGAGAAGGCCTTTCAAGTAACACTTACCTTACCAGGCAACTTGTTCCAGTGACTATTTCATTGGGGGAAAAAAGGTTACCCATAAGTTTGCAATCTGGATGTATATTTGCAGCATGCATTGAGGTTTGCCAAAGGAGGCTGTGCCTGAGGTATGATGCTGAGACAACCTGTGTGATCTCCTTGGTCTACATGGTCCTGCTGATTGGAGGGCATGCAAGTAGCTCCCCAATCAGCAGGATCAAGTTCCTTTTGATGGCTGGCTGGAGAAAATTCTTTTACGATGATATCATTTGATGTAGAAACCTCCATGAACTCAGTATAGTGAGGTTCAATACATATGGGAACCTACTGTCCAGCAGCTCAAATCAGATCCTTCTGACCTGGGTCAGGCTAAATAGTGTTGTAATATTCTCATAGATCGTACCTGCTGAGGTTTTATGGTCCAAGGTCTGTCCACAGCGTTTCACTTACATCTTCTCATTTATTCCTTGAAATAGCATCATAAGGTAGCTATGAACTCCCACTTTGCAGTGGCGAACACTGAAAGCCAGCAAGCTGAGGAACTTGCCCAGGGTCAGTATCTGCTTAAATTTGCCAGGACTAGAACGCTCCCAGGCATTTGATGCTTCAGAGATATCACTCTCTCTCCCTGGAGCTTGGACCTTTTCTTTATTAACAATAATGATAGCAAGATCTATTTATATTGATTTAAAAGTCATTGAGCTGGGGATAGAGCAGTGGCTTTGAGCAAATGCCTGATGGGAGTTATTTTAGTGGAACAAGGGTAGTGCAGGAAGTGAGCACCTGCTCACTCCGCAATCTGAGAATGCACGGTTCTGGTGGCAGGTATGATAGGGATGAGGAATAAAACAGGTATTACAGATATCGATATAAACCAGACGTCAACCCAGATATAGAACCCAGTAGAAAGACTTCTACGTTATAACTGCAAGCATTTAAAGTGCAAAACCGAGACTTCTCTGGTGGTCCAGTGGTTAAGACTCTGTGCTTCCATTGCAGGGGGCACGGGTTCGATCCCTGGTCTGGGAACTAAGATCCCGCATGCTGCTCCGTGCAGACAATAAATAAATAAATAAATAAGCAATTTGGCAAGATGACTGAAATATGTGTAGACTCTTTAAAAAAAATAAAATGCAAAACCATCTCAGGTTGAGAGGAGCTTGGACAAGACCGTAGTGGAGAGCCCCACTCTGGGTCAGGTAAGGGGCCACCCTCATCACCCACCCATCACCCAATGGGAATCCCTCGGGTGTTGAATCCACCCTTTACAACTTCAATGAAAAGAAAATTGGCATCAGGATGTCCCCCAGTCAAAATGCAGGTGCTGTCTATATTCTACACACTTCGGGTGAATGTGTTTCTCCCTTTCTTTTCTTACAGTTCAATAAAGTAGGGGAGTGTGTGGAAGGTGGCTGACTGGTGCTGAAGGGGGTCCCCTCAGACCACGATTTGGAGATCTGTAGAGCAGTGTGAGTTTTCCAGAACTATCCTGTTGGGCACCACCTGGGTATTGGCCTGGAGTCTACAGAAAGATGAGGTGGGAGAAGCTGAGCCTGGATTCACCATCTGCTTTGAGCAAATTACTTAGAACTTTTTATTACATGAAGTTGCAAAATGCCTGACGTGCAGAAGGGCTCAAGGACTTTTAGCCCAATGTCTTATTTAGTTTGTGACTCTTCCTATCAACATAAGCATTTGGAGGGGAGTGGAGGGGAGTGGTCTCCCAGCCAAAGACAGAGAATGTGTTTCCCATCAAAGTGCCGTCATGACTGCGGGTGGGCAGAAGGGTTTTCCTGGCTCCCTGATGATCCCTGGGGAGGAGAGAAAGAGGAGTGGTGATGCCAGCTGTACAGTGGAAAGGAGATGACAGCTGGAGCACCAGTGAAGCTTTCACCACCCAGTTCTAGGGAGAGGAATGGAGAGGGTGGAGGACAGATGGGGACAGCAGAGGTGAGGGAGGTGGGAAGGGGGCTCTGAGTCTGAAGATGGTGAGGTGGGCTTTGCTCAGCTAAGACAGGCTTCCCTGCACCCACTGCCTCAATCAATTGGAGCCACATTTCTGAACCCCAAACCAGACCCTTCTGCACTCCTTTCTGAACCTCCTCCAGTGCTATCTTGAAACTGGAAAACGGAAGGAGACAGCCTGAGTTTGCATCCTTGGAACACAAACGCTGCCAACACCAGGACTCCTCGATTCCAGCCAGGATCACAGGGCTGAGTGGGTCCAATCCCCAGCCTCTAAGAGAACCTCTCATCTGGCACAAGCCTGAGGGAGCCCTGGATTCACCCACACCCCAGCCTGACGGGGATGAATCTGCTAGAGCCAGGGCTGGGGCCAGGGTCATCTATTCTCCGTGATTCCCGGCCCCAAACACAGTGCTTTTAACATTGTAGGTGCTTGAGGGCTTCCCTGGTGGTGCAGTGGTTGAGAGTCCGCCTGCCGATGCAGGGGACAGGGGTTCGTGCCCCGGTCCGGGAAGATCCCACATGCCGCAGAGCGGCTGGACCCGTGAGCCATGGCCGCTGAGCCTGTGCGTCCGGAGCCTGTGCTCCGCAACGGGAGACGCCACAACAGTGAGAGGCCCGCGTACCGGAAACAAACAAACAAACAAGCTAACACATATATATGGAATTTAAAAAAAAAAATGTCATGAAAAACCTAGGGGTGAAACAGGAATAAAGACACAGACTTACTAGAGAATGGACTTGAGGCTATGGGGAGGGGGAAGGGTAAACGGTGACAAAGCGATAAAGAGGCATGGACATATATACACTACCAAACGTAAGGTAGATAGCTAGTGGGAAGCAGCCGCATAGCACAGGGAGATCAGCTCGGTGCTTTGTGACCGCCTGGAAGGGTGGGATAGGGAGGGTGGGAGGGAGGGAGATGCAAGCGGGAAGAGATATGGGAATATATGTATGTATATAACTGATTCATTTTGTTGTGAAGCTGAAGCTAACATACCATTGTAAAGCAATTATACTCCAATAAAGATGTTAAAAAAAAAAAAAAAAAAAAAAAACATTGTAGGTGCTTGAAACATCTTTGTGTGATGAAAGGATCGCCATGTTTTCATCGCGTGCATTTGGGATCTGAATGTTACAAAGATTATTATTATTGTTCACATATATAAATGCCCACATGGCTTGGCCTATACAGTCATGATTTTATTTTGTTTACCCTCACAACAAATACTGTGAAATTAATTGGGGAATGGACACTTGAGTTCTCTGGTGGGTAGAATTGTGACCTACGCCCCATCTCTGCAAAAAAAAAAAAAAAGATATGTTCAAGCCATCACCCCTGGGAAACTGTGAATGTGACCATATTTGAAAATAGGAAATTTGCAGATGTAATAGCATTAAGATGAGGTCATAGTGAAGTTGGGGGGCTCCTAATCTAGTGAATATTACCCTTATAAGAAGAAGGAAATTTGGATACAGACAGAAACGCACAGGGACAACACTGTATAAAGACAGAGACAGAGAACGGAGTGATGCACGTACAAGGCAGTCACCAGAAGCAGGGAGAGAGGCCAGATTCTCCCCTGGTTCCAGAAGGAACTAACCCTGTGACACGTGGATCTAAGACTTTTGTCCTCCTGAACTGTGAGAGATGAAATAAATGTCTGTTGTTTCAAAGCATGAAGTCTGTGATACTTTTACAGCCTCAGGAGATTAATAGAGGCTCAGAAGCGTTAAGATGCTTACTTGTCACAGTGAAGTCAGGGGCTTGGCCAGGATTTGGAAAGTGAGTTCGTCCAATCTTAGTCTTAAACATGAGTCCTGACTCCTGGCTTAGTCCCTTTTCATTGGCCCAGGACCCCCATTAAAAATGCACCCAAGGGGCTTCCCTGGTGGTGCCGTGGTTGGGAGTCTGCCTGCCGATGCAGGGGACACGGGTTCGTGCCTCGGTCCGGGAAAATCCCACATGCCGTGGAGCGGCTGGGCCCGTGAGCCATGGCCACTGAGCCTGCACGTCGGAGCCTGTGCTCCGCAACGGGAGAGGCCACAACAGTGAGAGGCCTGCGTACCGAAAAAAAAAAAAAAAGCACCCAAGGTTGGCTTCCTAGAAATCCTTGAGCTGTCACCTGCAAGAAAGTCATTCATTCATAAGAGCTACTCAGGCCAGACTTTTTCTCAGCAAAGTTTGAGGATCCTGGGCACTCGGCCAGGGTCGGCTAAAGCTGGGTTGAAATGCAAAAGATGTATGTTTCCACCGGAGCATGAGTGCTTGTTTGTGTTTTCTTTTGTCCTGTTTTTCTTCTTTGTTTGAAAGTAAAGCTTCTTTATTACAGAGAACCGAGAATATGCAGAAAACCGAATTGAAGGTGGGCCCAGGTGAAGTCCCATGCAGTTAACACGCTCATTTAGGCTTCCAGGCCTTTTCCTGTCTGTTGTGCTGACGTGTGAAGAAAATCCAGTCTGTTTAAATGTTTAGTTTTCCCCAGATCCAGAGCACAGTGCAGTCCAAGGTAGAGAAAGAGGAAGTTCTCTTCAGAAGTAGGCAGAAGCAGCATAAAACATATAGGATTTTAAGAGAAATCAGGAAAAAAAAAGAGGAGTCTAATATATTGCTCAGTCAGAGAAAAGAGACCTTGCAAGACCCATCAGACTTACATTAGGAGATAAGTTGCATGCCTCCCGAATGTCATGGACATGAGAAACAAGAAAACAAACAGTGATTGTGTGTTTTTTTTTTTTTGTGGTACGCGGACCTCTCACTGTTGTGGCCTCTCCTGTTATGGAGCACAGGCTCCGGACGCAGAGGCTCAGCGGCCATGGCTCACGGGCTCAGACGCTCCGCGGCACGTGGGATCTTCCTGGACCGGGGCACGAACTCGTGTCCCCTGCATCGGCAGGCGGACTCTCAACCACTGCGCCACCAGGGAAGCCCAGTGGTTGTGTTTTGAGGTCTCTCCTTGCGTATGTGATTCTCTGCTCACTAGCTGGGATCCTCAGCTGCCACCCATCCTCTGTTTGTTTTACTGATGAGAAAACTGAAGCTTTTCTGAAAGGGAAAATAGAATGACTAAAGCCACATAGCCATTTAGTGAAAGAGTACGTACTGCATCTCACAGTTCCTACCCCTGAGCTCTTGCACACATTTTGGTAAAATCTTTTTTTTTTCTTCTTTTTATTACAAACGTTGCCCATCAGAAGACCTGAATAGACATGTTTCCAAAGAAGACATACAGACGGCCAACTGGCACATGAAAAGATGGTTATCAGTACTAATTATTAGAGAAATGCAAATCAAAACTACAACGAGGTATCACCTCACACCAGTCAGAATGGTCATCACCAAAAATCTACAAACAATAAATGCTGGAGAAGGTGTGGAGAAAAGGGAACCATCTTACACTGTTGGTGAGTATGTAAATTGGTGCAGCCACTATGGAGAACAGTATAGAGTTTCTTAAGAAACTAAAAATAGAGTTGCCTTATGATCCAGAAATCCCACTCCTGGGCATATATCTGGAGAAAACTATAATTAGAAAAGATACATGCACTCCAATGTTCATAGCAGCACTCTTTATAATAGCCAAGACATGGAAATAACCTAAAAGTCCATTGACATATGAATGGATAAAGAAGGTGTGATACATATGTATAATACATATTTATATATACACACAATGGAATATTACTCAGCCATAAAAAAAATGAAATAATACCATTTTCAGCATCAGGAGTGGGCTTAGAGACTATCATACTAAGCAAAGTAAGTCAGAAAGAGAAAGACAAATACCATATGACACCACTTATATGTGGAATCTAAAATATAACACAAATGAACATATCTACAAAACAGAAACAGACTTACAGACATAGAGAATAGACTTGTGGTTACAAAGGGGGAGGGGAGGTGGGGGAGGGAAGGATTGGGGGTCTGGGATTAGCAGACGCAAACTAGTATATGTAGGATGGATAAACAACAGGTCCTACTGTATAGCACAAGGAACTACATTTAATATCTTGTGATAAACCATAATGGAAAAGTATATGAAAAAGAATATACGTGTATAACTGAGTCACTTTGCTATACAGCAGGAATTAACACAACATTGTAAATCAACTACACTTCAATAAAATTAAAAAAAAAAAGTTGCCCAGGCTCTTTGAAGATAAATTCAAATATAGAAACCAGGATGCAGAAAGACCCTTCCTCTGGCTTGACCGTTCTCCTTACCTCTGCAACACTGTCACTGCCACTTTTAAGTTCTATCATGTAACTTTTCAGATCCACCCAACTCACATACCTTCACACATACACATACATCCCCATGCTTTACCAAACAGGACTATGGCAGTTTGCTCTTAAAAAATAGTATACAATGAATATGTTTCCAAATCAGTACATATATTTGTGCCCTCCTTAAAAAAAGGTCTAAATAGTATGCCATAATAAAGATGAACAAACTTTACATCATTTGCTCAGTAACAGGCATTTAAGAAGCTCCTAGGGTTTAGAGGTTGCCAGAAATGCTGAAAGAAACCCCGAGGCTTGCACAGTACAGATGATTAAGTGCATCTCTAAGAAGTACAGTTGAATAGAGAACCAACAGGACCTACTGTATAGCACAAAGAACTATACTTAATATTTTGTAATAACCTATAAGGGAAGAGAATCTGAAGAATCTATGTGTATATATATGTGTATATATATATATATATATATATATATATATATATAAACTGCTGTGCTGTGCACCTGAAATTAACACAACATTGTAAATCAACTATACTTCAATAGAAAATAAATTATAAAAAATATTTTAAAAAAGAAGAAGTACAGTTGCTGGATCAGTGGGTTGGGGTATATTAAGATTGAAATCAATACTTCCAATTTGCATTTTACAATTTATATTCAATAATTTCCAATTTATACTGCTAAATTATAACCTTCAATTGTTCTGTGATATATAAAGAAATTTGGCAATAATAATTTTAATCTCCAAGAATTCTTCTTCTCTGATTTCTCTCCTTTTTTTCCTCTTTGTAGCAGCCAATTCTTATCTGAGAGGTGCGATAGCTTCATGAATCTTTGCTGGATTTATTCAGAAGTGGAATAAGAGGAATAAAGCAAAGCATTGCCCTGCTTTTTATTCATCTCTCTTCCTTCATGTTCTTTGGTCTTGTAGTCCTGTGGCTTGAATTTGGAGTCTGGCTTGGCCACCTACTAGCTGTGCAAACTTGGGAAGTTTTAACCCTTCTGTGTTGCAGTTTTCTTATCTGTAAAATAGGATAATGGTTGTACCTTCTTCATAGAGTTTCATGTGAGTTAAGCCAGGCAATAGGTGTGATGAGCTTAGACTCTTCCTTGTTCATAGTGAGCGCTCAGAGATAGCCCTCGTGGTTATTTGATGCTGTCTGTTGGTTTTTCTCAAACTTCTAGAGATCCCTAGATCTAGACTGAACTTGGTGAGGAAAGAACTAGAGGAATCATGGTGGGAGGGTGGGGGGGTAATGTGGGTTTCCTTGGCACCCATTCATTTTCTCTGCACAGAGCTCTCCTCCAGGAGAGGAAGACCATGGGCCCCATGGGTCAGTGAGAAGGAAATGCAGGTGGATGGTTTCATGGGATGATATTGGTGGGCACACTGGCACCATCTTAATGGAAAAGATGATATGGTACTACACTGTCAGCCAGGCCCGTTTATGCCTTTAATTCTTGGGCAGAGATGATTTTATTTTCTCCCCTTCCCTTCCTAAAATTCCTGTCATATACTTGTCTCTTATTGAGGATAAGACTTTCCAGGGCTCTGCTCTACTTATCTCTCTAACTGGGAAGGGCTCCTAGGAGGGATAATTTCCCCATTTACAACATATATTCATTTACTCATTCACCAAATACTTACTGAACACTCTTCCTAGTCCCAATTCTAGGCACAGATAATGTAATAATAAAGGAATTGTTTCTATCCTCACAGAACTGTCAGTCTAGCGGGTTGGTGAGACAGACAGTAAACAAAGAAAGAAACATCAGAGGAGAATGTACTTGACTCTGCTTTGGTCTGATGCTTCATTCTCAGTCATGGCAGAAACTAAGTGAATGGAGGATGAGTGTATTTTGCTGTGAGGACCAGATGAGCAGAACTGTCCCAGGTGAGATGTAAGGTTTTTGAGCTTCACCTCCAATGAGGACATTTCCTGAGTTCCTTGAAAGTCTGGAGGTGGCCAGGTAGGGTTTCTGGGGCAGAAGTGACAATGCAGGGGCAGTTTCATTTAGTCCTTTGTGAGCTTCAGCAATTTTCTCAGCAGGCTTTGTTTAGGACATTGCTGGAAATCTACACTGCGTTTATTTTTCAGCCTTCCCACAAATTAAGTGAGCTGCCCAATATCTTTTCTGAAAAAACTTTTTCTCTGTGTAAACATCCAGGGTGATTTTCCATTGCTTGGAATGAAGACCCCCAGTGGAGGAGCAAACTATGTGTTAAATATCATTCCCAGGCGTTAAGCTGCAATAAATCCTCCCAATAAGTCTGTGATAAAGGCTTCTTGTCATCACAGTAGAGATGAGGAAAGTGAGACTGAAAAATACAGCATCACACAGCTAGACCAAGCCAGAATACAAATGCAAGTCCACTTGACTCTCAATCTTCACCTTTTCAAATACACCATCCTGGTTACATGTCTCCAGTCTTAATTCAGGACTGGTTCTGAGTACAGAACAAAAAAACTACAAAGAGAAAATAAAAATGGACCTAGCTCTGGGAGGATGAGACAGAAGAGCTGTGAGAAACTTGAACTTGACCTTAGACAAGTGTGAGTTTACACATGAAGAGCAACTAAGGCATGGTCGAGATTGTCTCCATATGCACAGAAGGCAACAGTCAATATCACACCCACCTTTTCACCTTCCTTTCCCCAGCAGGATGTGCCATTTTCTTCATATCCAGGCTGATCTAAGCTAACACATGAATGTCAAAGTTATTCTCATTAATTTTAATTTTATAACATTTTTCTCCATCCTGTGTAAAACTTTTCTTTGAATGTTATAATCTGTTCAGCTCGGGTACATTCATACTGATTATTTAACCTCAGCTAATTTTTTGAACATTTCCCTCCAAAGCTCCCGCACATGTTCTGCAATAACGCAGGCTTTCAAGTGGAGTAATCAAGATTTCTTATGATATGACACCTCTTTTCATTTGTTCCAGGTCTCTTCATTATTTTACCCTTTTTTCTTTTATTAGGTGAGAGCAGAGGATTTAAATTGAACATCAGCAATGAAGAAAAGCTTAAATTCAGACTGGGAACAAATATGTATGGGCCTGAATGTGCTGTAATCCTCAGAGAACAATGGATAATATCCTGGATTTTAAAAAAATATATGAACTGCGATCAGGAAGGGAAAAATATTGGACTTAATTGGAAATCTCAGTTTTTTTAAACTTCATTTCTTTTTAAACTTGAGAAAGTCATTTACATTCTCTGAAACAGATTTCTCTATTTTTTCACATAGTCTCTCATAATCTACAAAAAGAATAACATATAATTTCATAGTTATTGTTAAGATCGAAGAAGTGCAAATAATTCAAGAAAAACCGCACAGCATGTATTTGGAAAAGCTGTACTTTGGACCCACGTTATGTTCAGTATCAAAACTATATTCATTCCACAAAATGAGAGACAAGAAGGTTATTAGAATGTATAAAGCATCAAGGTCTAGGTGGACAATGGAACCTAAGCCAGGCAAGTAGATAGAAATCAGGGCAGAAATGTCAATAGGTGCTATAGAAGTCCTAGGCCACTATGACCATGGAAACAGAAAGGATAAGGTTAAGCCAGTGTCAGGCTTAGATTCAGGGCACCCTGTACTTACCAGTCCTCAGTAATGGAGATTTCCAACTGCCTGGGCCAAAGACTTATTCTATGCTTCAGTTAAGACATCCATCCATCCATCTATCCATCCATCCATTTATCCATTCACCCATCCATCCATCCATCCATCTACCATCCACCAGTCTAACCACCCATCCAATGTATATTGAGCTATTTTTACATGACAGGTACAATGGTAAGTGATACAGTTATGAGCAAATTGGCTCAGTTCCTGTCTTAGAGTTTATAATATGGTGGAGTCTCAAGAATCATTAACATAGTAATCACATACAAATATAAATAAGAATTGTGATAAATACTATGAATAAAAAGTTCATGTGGCAATAATAACTTGTAATTGAGGGTCTAATTTAATCTCTCCCCAGGAAGTGATGTCTTACCTGATTGGGGGTTGGGACTAACTGCGAGAAGGGAGATATGAGCGCCAGTTATGACAGTAGGACATTATGCGGACAGGGCCTGAACCTGGCTTTTCAGTCCCTCCGTGGCACTGTGTTCCCTCTGTGTGGCTGTAGGACCAAGCAGCAGAATGGAAAGAAACCAGGTGGGGCTGGTGGGCAAGGCCAGCCCACATAGGCCATTGCAGGTTCTTGTCTTTATCTTAAGCACGTGGGGAAGTCTGGGAAGGGTTTATTGGAGGGTGAATCAATAATATAATTTACATTTTGAAACTGTTACCTAGACTTAAAAGAGACAGACTGGGGTTGAGAAGTGGTGGGGACCTCAGTTGGTGAGCCATGGTCCAGGCTCTGCCATTGTGCCTGTGGTCATACTGTTAGTCGATAATGCCCTGGGGCTGGAACTCAAGGCCTGCAAGAGGAATCAGCCTTGACAATAGGAAATACTACAGGTGGGATGGTGGGGAAGGAGAGGAGACTGATGCTAACTAAATGTTTTACAGACTGTGTTAATTTCCTAGGGATACCATCACAAAGTGCCACAAACTGGGTGGCTTTAAATAACAGAAATTTAGTCCCTAACGGTTCTGGAGACTGGAAGTCTGACATCAAGGTGCTCACAGGGCCATGTTCTCTCTGAAGTCTCAAGGAAGAGTCTGTTGCAGACTTTTTCTTTGTTTCTTGTATTGACAGTAATCCTTGGTGTTCCTTAGCTTGGGGACACACTTTTCCAATCTCTGCCTCTGTCTTCGTGTGCCTTCTCCCTGTATCTCTCTTTGTCTTTACATGGTCATCTTCTTAGAAGGACACCAGTCAATACTGGATTGAGTTGCATCCTAATGACTACATCTTAACAAGATTTAATCTGCAAAGACTCTATTTCCAAAGAAGGTCACATTCACAGGTACTGGGGTTTAGGACTTACAATGTATCTTTGGGGGGACACAATTCAGTTTGTAACAAGGACATTACTCTTAGGTCCCACAACAACGTCCACAGGCAAACACCTCCTCTGTGCTGGTGACTTCCCTCTACCATCTCTAGGAAATGCTGCCACACACTGAATGCCAGCTGTGTGCTTGTAGTGTTAATGTTTTATGGACAATCCATCCAACAGTCCTCTGGGAAAGGTGTTACCATCTTCATGTCATAGATGGGGTCATAGAAATTTGGGGAGTTTAAGTGAGCCTCCCATTCTGCATAGCTAGGAAGTCATAGGTTGGTATTTGTGCTTATAGTTTTTTCTGTTTTGTTTTAGTTCAAAGCCCTGGCTCTTTCATTTTTACCTTTCTATGTCCTGGAAGGTGGACTCCTACCTTAAATTCTCTGTGCACTCAGGACATCTGCTGCAAAGAGAGATCTTGGGGCAATCACTGCTCCATCCAGATTATCTCAGATGGGAGTCTTCAGCAGAACAGGTCAATGATCTAGAATTTCTCTTCTGACATTTTAACAAGCATAGTTTGTAATTAGCCTTTGAATAGTACTGCTCTCTGATATATTCTAATTGTTAAAAATTGTATAATCAAAATCTACATTAAAATAAATGTGCATTATTATTGGTGTAATTAGGTTTAAATGACAGTTTTAGAGAAATTGAGTCTGCTGTTTTCCTCTCCTTCTGTCTCTCTCTCTCTCTTCTTTCCCTCTGTCTCGCCTTTCTTTCCTTCCTCCCTTTTCATTTCTTCTTTCTTTCTGTCTCCTGTATGTGTGAATTGTGTGTGTGCATGTGTGTTTAAGAAAAATAACAAAAATACAAAAAGGCACTCAGATTTTTCACTATAGGTCTAATTCTTGGTCAAGTGATAATACTACACTTTTCTCTTTTGGGGTCTTATTCATTAGAAGCAAAGACCCCCCATTGTTGTAAAACAATCACATGAAATTGGCAAAAGAAATATAGATTGGACTTTACTTTACATTACCTTGATCAGCTATGTGCATCTCATTTCATTGTTGCCTTTGTTCTTTCTTTAATTCATCATTTTACCTTTAACAAGGCAGTGGCACACAGTAGAGAGACTAAAGTCTTTGAAATTAGAAACCTTTGTTCAAATCCTGATTCAGACACTTCTTAGTGGTCTGATTTCATGTTTCTCTTTCTCTGTCTGGCCCTCAACCTCATTCATTTACTTGAACTTTCACAAACACTTATTGAGTACCTTCTTATGATGTACTATTTCAGGTACCGAGAATAGAACAGTGGACAGAATTGTTTCTGGTCTCAAGGTACTTACATTTAAATTCTGTGTTTTATGTGTTTTCTGTGATGTCTGAAAATCTTTTCCCTCAGGTGTACTCGATGTATGATGTCATCCAAATCCACAGCTACCACACAGAGATGAAGTCCTGATATAATTGGTAGCTAAGATCCCCTTGAAAAAACCCTGGGATTTTAATCTCCATTGGCATTTTCCATTTGGTTGTCCCTGAAAACACATAAAACACAAAACTGGATTCATAATCTACCCCCACCGATGAATTTGTTCCCTAGAATTTCTTAGCCACATAGCCTAACAAATACATAGTAATGCTAATAAAAGCATTGAGAACATGTGTGACACTGTCTTGTCTTGTTCGTGCTTGTGCCATCAGTAGAGAGTCAATAAATACATGTTAAGTAAATGATGGAATGAATGAATAAGGAGGATGTGGTCTAGGAGGGAAGGTAGATACAGGAATAAAAAATCTTTATAGTATTTCCAACATTTAAGACATCACCTAGTCCAGCCTAGCAGATAAACTCTTAAGTCCTTAACTGGAAGCTTGAACAAAGTGCTGTGGAAAGGCATTAATGCAAGGTCTGGTCAAGTCAGGAAACTCTTTACTGAGAAGGTAACATGCTACTTGGTTCTTCAAAGAATAGTAGAGATTTTTTTTACATGGAGAAAACTTGCAGGAAAAAAGACAGAGTAAGTAAAAGAGAAGAGCCATAACTGATCTGTTGAATGAGCTGAATTTGATAGAGTGTAACTTAAAACACTTAAAAATGTTCCTTTTCTCTGCCATAAAGCCCATTCTGTCATGTCTCCCTTTCTAAAATTGGAGTAATGTTTGGAAGGTGCTTCTAAATCACTTTCAGGTATGTATTAGTCAGCTACTTCTCTGACAATGCTCTGTAACAAACCATTCTGAACTCAGTGGCTTTCAGGAGTGAGCAATTATTCTCACTCTCTCTGTCTGAAGGGCAACTGTGGTTCAGCTTGCCTTGATTAGGCTTGGCTGGGAAGTTCTCTGGCCATGGGTCAGCTGGATTTGACTGTGGGCTCTTGGTCTGCTCCACTGCTTTGTTCTGGGTGTAGTAAAAAGGCTCTGAAACCAGCAATGAGAAAGGGAAGACGCAGCCTGTTCCTTTATCCTTGCTTGTTTTGGTCATCCTTAGAGCTGCTCACAGACATCTCAGCTCTCTCTACTCAGAACAAGTTATACCACACTTGGATACTTACTTAAAGTTAGCTTTGACTGTCTGACTTGTTTTAGCCAACAAACTGTGCACCTTTTGGGTGGGAGCTGTAAGAATCAGTGCATGCTTAGCCGAATTCTCATTCTGTCTTCCTGGGTATACCAGCAGTATTCAGCTTGTGTCTCTGGGTGATACAACTAGCAGAGCTCCTGGGACGGACATGTAGCATGAGTGAGAATTATTTGTTTAAGTTAAGGAGGTGTGTGTGCATGTGTGTGTGTGTGACAGCATAATCTATCTTATCTTTACTGATAATTCTTCCACTTTCCCCATCTCTGTTGCATCTGCTGTTGTGACTCCTCTGCTGCACATGAGGATTGATGAGGAAAAAATGGTACAGTTTTATGTCTCCGGTGCTGTTGTAGTTCTCCCTTAAGTGTTACATGTTCTTTGACATGGCAAATGTCTAAATGTTAATTCTTCTCTTATGGGACATTGGAGGAGCTCCTTACAGTACCATGGCTGGAATTCCTCATTCTGCAGTATTTCCTGAGAAGGGTGATTCTTGATTCTACTGATGGCTTATGACTCCACCTCCATTCCTACTTCCAGTGAGATTCCTCCAGTCATTTTCTGCTGGCATCTGCTGTCCCCTGCAGGTAGACCTCTTGAAGAGGGTCCTCTTGAGACAACCCTAATCTAGCTGCTCTCTGCAGTGTCCACTAGACACACAGGAAGCATGGCCTTGCTTCATTGTTGTGGAGGCACTGTTCTCACAGCAGCTTTCTGTCCTCTGTCTGCTTCTGGGGCAGCTCCAGCCAGCCTTTCCCACATGGGCAAGTGTCCAGCATCATCCCTGTGCCCTTTCACTCTTTAAGGCACAAATCAGTTCATCAGAAAGCTCTCATTGTACTTTGCAGAGCCCAATGTCAGGACTGGAACTCAGGGCCTCCTCACATAGCTGTCCTCACCTCCCCAGAGAGAGGAGGAAAATTGCCTTTATCCATCCTTCTAGACTGATGACTTTCTTGAAAAAAACTCTCCAATCAATCTGCTTACTGACTCTCTGGGCTGCTTGTGTAGACAATTAGGTTGGTGGTGAGTTTTGGGTCTCAGGACTTGTTTTGTCTATTTCTCAGTGGATCTAGCAGAGATGGGCTTATCTCCTCTTGATAGAACATATGGGCAATTAACCTCTATTGTCCCAGCTTTGGGATGTCAATAGAAATTACAGAGACAAACATATCCATTTACCACTTCACAGAGGTTTAGAAGATTACCACATGTCCCAGGAGAAGGTCAGTGTGAACAAAGTAAATGTGTTTTGACCGGAAAAGAGGCAGGATGTGGGGATGAGCAGGCAGTTTGGACCCAGCAATAAAGCCCACATTGTTCGGTTTCCCATGATGCCTCGTATCCTGCCTTCTATTCCATCATGTTCTGAACTTATACGGGTTCCCAGTCCAGCTCAGATCATACCTCTCTTTTTCCAGCATCATTTTTACGACTAGGTTAACTAGTGTCCCCACCCCCTAAAAATCATGCTTACTCAGGACCTCAAAATGTGACCTTATTTGGAAATAGGGTTTTTGCAAATATAATTAAGATGAAGCCATACTAGATTAGGGTAGACCCTAAGTCCAGTGACTGGTATTCTTATAAGAAGAGAATAGGACATACTTGGACACAGAAAAGAGTACCATGTGAGGATGCAGGCAGAGATCGGAGTGATGCAGTTACAAGTCAGTGATCACCAAGTCTGTCCAGGAACCAACAGAAGCTGGAAGAGGCAAGGAGGGATTCTCCCATAATGCCTCTGTAGGGACTACAGTCCTGCTGTTAGCTTGATTTGGAATTCTGGCCTCCAGAACCATGAGAAAATACATTTCTGATGTTTTAAGCCACTCAGTTTGTGGAAATTTGTTATGGTAGCTGCAGGAAACTAATACACTACCATCTATTATTTCTGTATCCACTTTCTATTTCCCCCTCCAACTAGAACACAAGTGCTTCAGCTGGCAGGAGTCTGGCTCTTATTTCTCTTTGGGTTTCCCCCAACATAGTGCATTGATGTGGCGGTATTTATCATATATTTTCTGCAATAAAAGCATTGATATCTAGTTGATGATTAGCTTTAATTTGAAACCACTTCACAACAAATTGGAAATTTATAACAAACACAGAAGTGTGAATAGAAAGAATGAATCATTACACGCTATTTACCTCCTACTATTGTTCATGCCTCATGATAGATCCCCTCTTCCATTAATTTCAAATTCTCACTCAATTATTTGGGTCAATTCATATTCTTTAGAAACAGTTTACATCTCTAGTCAACCCATTTACATTTCATCTGAAGGAGTGAACTGATTTAAAAACATGAAGTGAAATACAAACAATTTTGAAACTGCAAGTAAACAGGAACTTATTAGAAATAACTTGGATAATGGATTTAGGATAGTGTAATTTCACTTCAATTTACTTGCAGAGTGCTAATTATTCAATTATTGGAAACACACAAAAGGAAAGATAATGTGGATCTTCAATAACAAATGTTTTACATATTATAATATGTTTCTGTGAATTTCTCAGAGAAAGGTACTATGCCTAAGACCCTTATTTTATTGCATTTTTGCCATAACCATTTATTTAAAAGTGTATCTCTGTTACTTAGGTGGAAAGAAACCTTTTGAGGTAAAATAGCGCACAATAAAAAGGAAATTGTTCTTATCATATAAAGTGTATTAATTAAAAATGAGGAAAGGAGGACAAAATTACCAAAGCAACTGAAATGTGAGAGTTATAAAAAAAAGAAATTAAATACATTCATTTTGCCCACTGTGTGCATTGTAGGCATTATATGCATGAACACATATAAAAACAATTAAAGAAATGGAGAAAAACGTGCCTGACTTGCATTAGTAACATCAAGGTCCGAAGTTCAATGTCTTGGGTGGAACATTTGGATCGCAAATGTCACCTCTGAATTATCACAAACTCTGTGTTGGTGGGCTCAGATTAACGAGGACTGACTGCATATGTAAAAATGGGAAAGTATATGGACAGTGTTTCCTTCTTCCTTTCCTAATAAGTCATTCCCAGATGGCAAGTTGCACCCCAGAGACTGGAGTTTTCAAGTTGTGTTAATTTTTTCCATCGTACTTCCTGCTGATCGATATTGCTACCCAAAGCTGCTTTCTGCAATGAACACAATCTAGCTAATGAGGAAGGAGGCAGCACTTCTGTGTGAATTATGGATCGTGTGCTGAGAAAGAGCCTTCTCCATATGTCACTTTCATCGGAGTGGGTGAATGCAGGATTCATATTATTTTCTTTTAGCCAGAATGGCTTACATAGCTGGCTTTCTAGATTTGGGGCTCTTTGTGTGGGTGGATAAGTAATCTTTGTAAGTGTATACTTTCTGCCCAGAAAACGTAACCAGCCAGTGGCAGTCAAGAAATTAGGGTCTTGGTCCAGCCTCTTCCCTTATTTTCTTGGGTGACCTTGGGCCAGGTGTTTGATCCTTAGACGTGACAAAGATTCTTTCCTGACCAAAGTCTAGCCAGGCTCTGCTGAGCAATCTTCTTTACTAGACTGGACTCTTTTCCCTACTGTAATAGTATATTATTGATTAAAATCTGCTCTTGCTGCTTTAGCTAGTGTCCAACTTTGCTTGCCTTTGACAGAGGCCATGATTTTTTCCTGATGGAAGAGGTGGATAATAACCAAAGTTACCATCAACTCTGGTATTTTTTTGATTCAGTACATTAATCTCCAGGGTCAGCTCTGTGTGCAATTTGTCACCTGTGTCCTGAAGTTTCCGCTACTCCCTTAGCAAAGAGAGTTTGCCTGTGTGACTCTCCCTCATCCAAGGAGTAAAACCCTGCCTTTGTCCTTTGCCATCAACTCATTGAATGAGATTCTTGCACTGCTCTAACTTCTCCAAGGTGTTACAAGGCGAGAAATAGAACCAGTTGGGAGGGGTCAAAGATAGCATTAAACACTAGCTTTGTTGATGACTTCTGCTTGGAAGTCAAATTAGGTGGAGAAACCCCTTCCACTCCTCATAGGAGAGACCAGCATACAAGGCGAGTTTGCTCATATTTCATTGGAATGACAAGAAGCAGTATTGCTATTCCTTGCATAGCTTAAGTTTCCTTAAACCATGTTAGCCAGTGCACACACACACAAAACCTGTTTAATTTGACAACTATTCCTGTTGGTGAGTTTGTGGGGAAAGTCCTCATATTGTTAGTATAAATCCAAAATGGGATAACACCTATAGAGGGAGATTTGGCAACATTGATTAAAAGTACATGCATATTTACTCTTTGATATGGAATTCACACTTCTAGGTAAATATTCCAAGGTAAATTGACAAACTCTAAAAGCGGTATGTACACAGTTGTACATGACAGCACAACTTGAAATAGCCCAGGAGAAGAGTCACCTCCCTGTTGGGTAATTGACCCAGATTGGCAGAAGGGGTCAGGGCTGCAGTTACACAACAGGGGCTGGAAGAAGTTCAAGAAAATTGGCTGTTGATATTTGATCACAAATGGGCAAGTGCAGTTCCGTCCCCCAGTAATGAGGGGCTGGGTTATGTCTCCAGGTAAGCCTCTACCGCCTGCTGAATGGATGCCCAGGAGAACAGACAATGAGCAGCCTAAGCCCAACTGCAGCAATCGGGGCTTTAGTCAGTCCCAATAATGTCCCTCTTCGAAGGTTCCCCTCAGAAAGAGGGGCCTACAGGACCACGGAGGAACTGTTGCTGGGGTGTATATGGTAGAGTGTTTCTACATTGAGAAGGGTGTAGATTGCCATTGCCTGGGAGAGCACCATGCAATCTCTCCTACTTCTTTGAATGTAAGCAAAGAGGCCCCCTTTCACACCAATTAATTGCCTGTTTCTCAGTTCGGCTGTTCATTATCATTTTGTAGAACATCAATAGTGCTTAGTAACAGCTATCTCTTATGCACTGAATTGTGTTCCTCCCAAATTAATATGTTGTACCCTTACTTCCCAATGTGACAGTATTTGGAGCTAGGGCCTTGAAGGACATCATTAAGGTTAAAGGAGGTCATGATGGTGGGGCCCTAATCCAATAAGATTTGTGTCCTTATAAGAAAAGGAAGAAGCACAGGAGTGCACACACAGAGGAAAGGCCATGTGAGGACCCATTGAGAAGGTGGCATCTACAAGCAAAGGAAAGAGAAACCAACCCATTAGAAACCAACCCTGCCAGCACCTTCTTCTTGGGCTCAGCCTCCAGAACTGTGAGAAAATAAACTTCTGTTGTTTAAACTACCCAATCTGTGGTATTCTGTTATGGCAGCTCTATCAAAATAATATACCATCCAGTCCCCTTATCTTTATAGCTACTATTTTCTACAGACCTCTCAGATGCCTGATACATGTCTCCCTGAAATGCACTGTCTTTCAACAAAATATTCTCAGAATTCACCTCCAGTAAATGTTGTAACAACTGGGCCACCATCTTCTTCCAAAGCCCCCTGTGTTCCACTTACTACCAAGGGTGGGGTCCTAGTCCAGCCAGGAGGTGGGCCATCCATCTCCAAATTGCCTCTCATTGCCCACTTTATTCTACCACTCCCTGTGCCAGTGGTTGCAGGGTAGGTTTTCTGGAAGCAGGCGCTTAGATGGAGTTTGGGCTACAAGATATTTTTGAGGGGTCAACACCAGTGAAGGGAAGTGGCTGGAAACAGGATTGATTGCAGGAAGTGAACTGCGATACAAGCCTGACAGAGTTTCAGAAAACACAGTGGGATCTTAGGATCTAGTACCATCCATCAGAGGATCCCACATTGGGCCAAAATGGCCAGACCTTCATACCCATACCTTGCTCAGTCTCCCAGGCTGCTCTGGGTAGAACATAACCTCAACTAAGCCGGCTTTCTGCAGCTGAGGCAGTCCCTGAAGGGCAGACAGTTGGGAGCTATCTGCTGGCCACATCCTTACAGCTGGGCAGCAAATCTTTCCTGGCTGGGGGACACTGGTGTTACAATGTTGTGTGCACCCAAACAAAATCTACAGCAAAAAATTATTCTTGATGGTGGAGTGTTTAAAAGCAGTCCCTTTGAGATAGGAAGAAACAAATACAAGGGTCACCCACTTGTCCCTTTTATTCAGCATGGTATGAAAGTGACCTGCTAGTGTAGTATGGCAAGACAAAAATAAATGAAATAAGGATTGCAAAAGAAGAAACAAAACTGTCATTATCTGCAGGCAATGTCTCTGTGCATACAATATTGTGGCAAGTTGTATGTTCCAACACAGCCCTACTCACATCTTGCTGCTTAGAGTGTGATTGACACTCCTCTCAGGGAGAGGTGGCCTCTGTGTTCCCTCTCCTTGAATCTGTGAGGGGATTTGTGACTGCCCAGATGAATGGAGTCTAGCAGAAATAGTGCTATTGTTCTCTGTCTCTCAGGACACTTGCTTTTGGAGCCCAGCCACCATGTTGGGAGGAAGCCCAAGACATGTGGAGAGACCACATGTGAGTGTTCCAGCCGACAGCCTCAGCTAAGGTCTTAGCTAAGAGTCGGCATCAATTGCTGGGAAGTGAATAAGACTTTAGATGGTTCCAGCTCCCAACTGTCCAGCTGAGGACATTATAGACTGGAGACACCCATCTCTGCTGTACCCTAACAGAATTCCTGACCCATCGAAAGCGTGAACAACAATACATTGTTATTATTGCTTTCAACCGCAAGATTTTGGGATAATTTATTTTGCAATAATAGATTGCTATAAATATTAAAAGAAACTATAGGTACATTAGAATTAATAAGAATTTAGCACAGATGTTGGATAAAAAATCAATATAAAAATCAGTTGCTTTCTATATAACAACAAACAGAAGTCAAATTTAAAAGTTTACAGTAGCATAAAAATATAATTACATAAGAATAAATACAAAAAAAGTTAAGTCCTTCAAAGAGACAATTAAAGAACACTATTCAAATATACCAAAGGAGACCTAAAATGTAGATATGTATTATGCCCATAAATTCAGAGTCTATACTGTGTAGATATCTGATGCCATATCAACCAAAATCACAATTACTTTTTAACATAATGAGCTGATTTTAGAAAATTATATGGGGATTGCAAAGTCTGTGACTATCAGTAGTTCTCCAAGAGAACAGAGTGAATATTTGCTCTACCTGATTACAAAGCTTAAAGAGCTTAAGGATTTGATACTGGATTATAGGTACAAGGACTGTAGAGTATACAAATGGACCACAACAGAAAGCTTAGACACTAAACTCACGTAGATACAGAGGCTTTAAATATGGCAGATAGGTAGAGTAGACCAGTGGTGAACTGATAGATTTTTCACTGAATGTCCTAGACACAACTTTTGTAACCATATTGAACAAAAAATGAAATTAATTCCTCTACACAGAAACCAGCTCCAGGTGGATTGAGACCTATACATGAAAAGTAAAGAAATTTAAAAAATTAGAAACAAAATAAAAACGTTTCTTTATAAACTTGTATTAGGAAAGGTGTTTTGTTTGTTTGTTTTGCGGTACGCAGGCCTCTCACTGCTCTGGTCTCTCCTGTTGCGGAGCACAGGCTCCGGACACACAGGCTCAGTGGCCATGGCTCACGGGCCCAGCCGCTCCACGGCATGTGGGATCTTCCTGGACTGGGGCACGAACCCATGTCCCCTGCATCAGCAGGCGGACTCTCAACCATTGCGCCACCAGGGAAGCCCTTTTTTTTTTAAAGTAATCTATAAGACTGCCCCTCCTCGAATAAGATTGGTTAATGTGACCAATTAGAATTAAGAATTTCTATTTATCAAAAAAATCTTTATAGATTACAGATGGAATTACATGAACCCTTAAAATAATCAAGTGGGGACAGAGGAGAAGGAAGGAGGTATATTTGGCTCAAGTGTGGTCTTGAGAAGGTGGGTGTTGTAGCTGGGAAATGTTCACAATAGTAAAAACTGGAGACACTGCAAATGCCCACGAATAGAATGGATCCAAAAAGCAAAGCAAAACAAAAACAAAAACCATGGCACATTTACACAATGTAACTATACAGCAAAAAAATGAACTACAGTTACTTGCCTCAATTGTGGATGGTTTTCATCTGAAGAAGAAGAACCAAGTGCCAAAGACCTATTCACTATAATTCAAAAACAGGCACAAATAAATGACATTTGTTGAGGGATCCATGTGTGGATGGAAAACAAAGAAGGGAATGATTATTACAGCACTTTGTGTAGGCAGAAGGGGTAAGACATAGTGGCTTCTAAATAACTAAAAAATTTGATTTAATCTGGATGCTAGTTACATGTTTACATCATTTAAAAATGTTATATATTACATTATATTATAATTATATTATATTATACTATATATGTCTTTTATGCACTTTCCTGCATATAAAATATAACTCATAGTGGAAACAAAAGTATCAAAAAAAGACGTAGCTATTATGATGAATCTTGAGAAGAGTAATGCCTGATATTTCATATATAGCACTTCTTATTTAAATTTATAAGGTGCTTTTATTTGGGTTTGTTTTAAAAATAAAATATCACCACTTGTTCTCCGGTTCATTTATTGGCCTGCATAGTTCATTGACTGTTCTTTCTGTATGTGGCATGTTACTAAGTATTGAGGACACAGAGATAAATAAGACTGAGTCTTTGCTCTCAGGGAGTTTGCATTTCAGTATACGAATGTGCTTATTGTGAGTGGAAAGGGGATAGTTGAACAGCTTAGAGAAAAGAGCAGTGGATCCCAAACTTGAACATACATCAGAACCCAATGGAGGACTTGGCAAAACGCAGGTTGCTGGGCCCACCCTCAGAGTTTCTGACTGAGTAGACCTGGGGTTGGTCCCAGGAATTTGCATTTCTAACCATTCCCAGGTGATGCTAATACTGCTGATCCAGGGGAAACTACTGATTTATAATATTTTTATAATCTTAAATGTCTTTTTAAATTTTAATGACTTTTCTATCCTCATCTTAAAAATTTAAACAAAGAAGCACAAAGAAAAAATAAAACAACCTAGTTATATATGAAGTTTAACATGTAGTGTTCCCTAACTCTTCATAAAACAAGATTTTTTTTTCTCTTTTCAGATCTCATGCTTTCTTGATAAAATTAAAGGTAGACAGATATGAAAAGCAGAAGGTGACATACCCATATTTAAACTGGGCATTAGAAAAGAGCAAGATGCTTCAGCAGTACTAGATTAGATGGGGTGTTTGGAGTGACAGCTATGTCAGAGGAAGGGAGGTAAGAGCCTCAGTGAGCTTCATGGAATGGCTTGCTGAGTCAGCTGGAGGGATCTAGAATTCAAGAGACCACTGAGAAGTAACTCAGAATTGAGGACTCATCCCCTTAGATATGGGTTATTAAAATTTTATACAGATTTGGGAGACAAAGAAGAGAAAGATCTGCATAAAGTACTCAAAACAATTATATGGATTTTTTCTTTTTAGTTTTTAAATGGTTGTGGTTTATTTGTCTCTCAGACAAGAGATCCAGAGGCATCCAGTCCAGGGGTGGGGAAGATGCTGGATGATGCTGTTAAAAGCTCATGATCCTCTATTCTTGTGGTGCCATCCTCAGCTAGTGGCTCTCCTCATGGTCCCTAGGTAGCTGCTGTTCCTCCAGACATCACATTTGAATTCCATGAAGGAAGAAGAAAACAGGGCTATGCGTGAAAATACATACCAGGTAAGTTTCCCTTTGTCAAGCAAGTGAGAGCTTTCTTGGAAGTTGCAACCAGAATTTTTCTGCTTGAATCTCATTGGTTGGAATGATGATTCATGATCACCTCGGGATGGAAAGAGGGTAGGGAATGGATGGATATAGGGTTGGTCAGACACAGTGTTTGCCACACCCAGAAAAGACCATCTTAATTTCAGTCTTTGAAGATGTCAGCTTATGCGTTTTCTGGAATATGCAACTTATCTTAGGAGGAGATATGTCTTGCTAGATTTTAACATGACACCATGCATATCCCATAGCAGGGCAGGAAAACTACTTCCTCTCCTGTAGACTCATTCCTTCCTTGTTTTATAGTATGGTAATTAGAGTGCTTTCTTTGGAGCCAGACCTTGTGAGCCTGTATCCCAGCTCCTCCTCTTATTATCTGTGTGACTTTGGGCAAGTTACTTGCTCTCAGGGTCTGAATTTCTCCATCTGTAAAAAAAGGATTAAAAGTGCTTCTCACTTTATTAGAATGTTGTGAGAATTAAATGAGTTAATCCTTGTAAAACAGAGCAGTGATCAGCCCACAGCAAGCACTTGATAATGTTGGCAATTATTCTTCAAAGTTTAGAAATTTACATGGTGCCAACTCCTATCACCAGGCTTGATTGAAATGCCTTTCATTTCCTTTTGACTTATTCAAAGCTTCTTATTTTTCAGTTTCCTTTTGAACTTCTTGTTTATGAAACTCCAGAGCTGTAATGTTTGAGCTTCATAAGTGACATGGTTGCTATTCTCTCTTAAGCAGGCCTTCCTAGTCCTGTCAATAAGCTTGTGGCCATGACTTTCCATATTTTCTCTTAGGCCTGTGAAATCTGCTTCCTGGGGAAGGTGCTTGCTTAGACCTACATTTGTTTCAGCTGGGACTCAAAACATCCTCAGCAGATTCCTGAACTAAAGCTATTGATGTTTCTGAAGCAGATGCTCCTGGGGTCCCAAGAGTTCCAATGCTTCTGCTCTGTGTTCCTCAAGATACAGTCCTTCCCTGGCCTTTAAATTCTCCATGCTTAAAATAGCGTTTCTATTTTCTCAACTTCCCTTTCTGTTCTGATGTTCCTTCAGAAGGACTCCACTGGGTTTCCTTACCTTGGGTTGTACTCCTTTAGAAGGTCAGTTTCCTTCTCCAAAATTGTTCATTGGATCTGTGTGCTTTCTTTAATTTTCCCACTGCTTTCTGGCCCAGATATTTGTATCACTAGTATTTTCCTCTAGATAATCTCTTATAAGTTTCCCATAGTGAGAGATATGAAATCAATGAGTCCTGGGCCTACAAAAAGCAGGAGTCCAGAGTTGGATGATCCAAATACAGAGAGTATTCAACCTTTAGACCAATGTCTAGGTCAATCCTGGTCTTGTTCCGTTGTTTTCCTGACTGGTACCCCTTTTAGCTATCTCAAATCTAAATCTATTGTGCTCACCTGTATATCCCTAATTCCATAAATTCATCAATCATATTCCCTCGGGCACAGAGAATACCTTCATTGCCTTTTCAATAACTGGAGCCTTGAGACATAGCTGGTGATTTCTAATCAAACTAAAAAGAATTCACCCTGTCTTACTTTTCTTCACCGTGATATGATTCTAGTGTATAAAATATAATCCCCTTTCTTCCAGAAAACATCAATCTCCTAGGTTTTTAAGTTAAATTACTTGGAAAAAATCATTATCTTCCTTTCATGTAAACATAGCAAGTGCTCCTGGGTTGATTATGTGATCTTTTGTATGAAAATGTCATAATAACATTGCAAGTAAATGTTTGGTGAGTTGCCAGCCACCCTATGTAATAGAAAATCTACTTAACATATTGAAAAAAACAGACTTTATGTAAGAACAAAATGTTCCTGATATGTTCAAATCACTTGTTATAAGTTATGGAGGACATTTTAGTTCAATTTTATTCAACTGAACACTGAACTCTCTGATTAAAATATTCAGGAGGGCAGCAAACTTGTGTATCAACATCCTTTCTGTTTTTCAGGAAAAAAATAATTGCATTTACAAGAAAAAAGATAGATAGGAAAATTAACATCGATGGCAGTGAAGTTCATAGCAAGTTTTAAGAATCATATTTACTGTTTGAAACAATCTTGAAACCCGATGAAGATATAATATGCTGCAAGAATTTTATATTCTTTCTATTTTTAGGTGAGGATATTTACTATAGAAAAAAATGAGATAATCTAGTTAAAGATTAAAAATAATGAAATCAACATAAGTAGCATATGACACTTTTTCAAATGCTTATGATTAAGCTTTTAAAGTACACATTAATTCTCCTGGTATGACAAACCATATACATTCAACTGTTAACAATGTTTTCTATACATATATCTTCTCATTGCTAATAGAAAATAATATGCTCAAGTTCAAGTACCAAATTGAATTTATCTTTATATTTTCAAAAGTAAAACGCTATTGACATCTCTCAAGTACTCAGTGTTTTTTTTCAAAACAACTAAATTGATGAAACCATGGTCAAATTCTTTGAAATTCAGAATTCCCTTTTAAGAAAAAAACCCAGCTGTTGATCTTGTTAATCTATAGAGCAGAAATGGAGGAGAAAAATGTAGAATAATAATTTACTGCAAAATTAAGAAGAATATGAATGCATAGTATTCCTCTCTGAGCTTGTCAATACCTAATTTATATAAAAGAAATAAAAAATTTGTGTCTTGATTTTACATGAAAGTCAAATATCATTTCTGATTGAGAAACTAAAATAAATCTCTTTCTTACATAGTCTTATAAAATGTAACACATAAACTCCTTACTGAATATACTTTATTTTCATATACTTTATTTCATCATATTTTTTGTAGTTATTCCTCTGAAGTACTTATTAGCAAATATAATGTGATTGAACTACATTCTAAAATTTATTATTTTCTCTCTAAACAGGAGAGAAAATAATTACTTTTATGAAATACTTAGACTAATGGATTCACTCATTTATTTATTCAACAAATTTTGAGTGCCTAACAGGTGTCAGGCAATGATACAAAGCCAGGACACATCCGTAAATGTGACCGATTGAAATTCTTTATTCTTGAGTTTATTGTCTAATGTAGGTTAGACAGCATCCCCCCACCCCCACCAAGATCAGTAAATTGTATAGTCTGTTAAAAGCTAATAAATACTATGTAAAAAATAAATCAGAGAAGGAAAATGATAAGTACGGACTATTGGTAATAAAAGGGGGTGTTTGCGATTTTAAATGAGGGTCATGAAGACTTTCCTGAGGAGGGGACATCTGAGCAAACACTGGAAGAAAGTGAAGGAGGGAAACATGGGGACCCAGAATCCTTGCATAGTGACTAGAATGGTAAACAACTTTCTAAGAAAATGCCACGTGTAATTTATGTTTGCAACAAACAGCGATCTAAATCCTACATGTAGTGTAGCTCTGACACTAAGGGGCTCATAATACCTTTTCAAAGTCCCTTTGTCTCTCACTTTCATCATCTGAAATGTAATGAGGTTGAGCTTCATTGGTTCTCGACCAATGGTACTGTCACTGCCCTTTGGGGGCATATGGAAATGTGAGAGGGTGTTTCTGGTTGTCAATGATTAGGGGATACATAAGACAGAGGGTGAGATCCAGGGAAAGTAAATCTCTAGTAACACACAAGAAGGTCCAACATAGCAACTTGTCCTACTGAATATATACGTAGGTTATCTGTTGAGAACTCTGAGGTAAGTGATCAGGAAGCTCCTATCCGGAGCTGACAGTGAACATCTCCAACTTTATGTGAGTGGGGGAACACTTACTTATTCCCAAGTTTCTATGAAAAGGAACCTTCATTAAAGTAATATTTGGGCTTCTTCCCACTCCCTCTATCTCTCTTCAGCTTTTCTGTTTGGTGAATTTATGGCTTACCTCTTTCTGTCTTTTTACTCTGTGTATTAGTTTTTTATTGCTGTGGAACAAATTACCACAAACTTAGTGGCTGGGAGCAACACCCATTTATCAGCTAATAGTTCTGTAGGTCAGAAGTTAGGCATGGTTTTTCTGAGTTCTTCTCAAGGTTTCACAAGACTGAAATCAATGTGATGACCAGGCTGAGGTCTCTTCTGGAGGCTCTGGGGAAAATATCTACTTCTGTCCTCATCTTTGTTGATGTTGCTGTTGACAGAATTCAGATCCTTGTGACTGTAGGACTGAGGTTTCACATTTCCTTATTGACTGCCCAGACTCTGCCCTTAGAGTCTGCCCACATTCCTTGACACAGAGTCCCTTCCATCTTCAAGCCAGCAGCAGTGTGACAAATCCTTTTCATGCTTCAAATCTCTGAAGTCTCTGTCTATAACTTCTAGACCAGTTTTAAAGGGATCATGGGATTAGGTCAGGCTCATCTGGATAATCTCCCTATCCTAATATGGTCAACTGAATTTGGACTTGAATTATATTTGTAAAATTCCTTACAGCAACACTTAGATCAGTGTTGATTGAATAACTGGGAGAATGTATGTGTTTACCAGGGGCCAGGAATTTGGGAGGTTATTTTGGAATTTTGCCTACCACGTCAGGTTTGGTGTCCCACATATTCTCTGCTTCTCTATGCGGTAAATTTTATAGAGGTAGCCTGCCTTTTAGAAGTCTAGCAATTTCTAAGCCTTTCCTGTAATTGAGAAGGTGAGTATATTTCTGGGTGTGTATTCATATGCTTTCACTTTAAACCAAGTTCTCCAACTTAGCTTTAATTAGCAATAAACCTTACACATAAGGATCTCTGTCTGATTCCTTCATCTATCTTTTAATTACTTCTGAAAACAAATGAAAAAGACAGTATTATTTATTAACTATCTATAACCGTTAAAACATAGTACTATTGTTTTAGATGTTACTATGTTTTCTATTAAAGAAACACATTTCTGTTAATTGGTCAAATCCAAGAAGGACCCATAAAATATCAAAATAAAGCCATAGTTCTTATTGATCTCTGGTTTATTGTATATTTTAAAATTACACAAGTAATAGAAGAATGTTTTATTATAAAATATTAAGTATAGATTAAGCTTGACACCCATCCCCCAATATTAGCCCAAGAACAAACCATTATTAAAATTATATAGTCATATAAGTAATTTTCCAACAAAATTATACACATATATTAACATTTTTGCATTATTAATTCCATTATTATATGTAAAAGGCAAATCACTGAGTAAGTCTCAGAAAAATTTCCTTGTTATTTGCATCTTACTCTTTTGAACTTCTGCATAATAGTTCATTGTATGAGTTTATCATATTTTAAAATTTTCACCTCAATGGTGATTATTCCCACTGTTCCTATTGCTTGCTAATACAAATACTGCAGACACAGGGAACTCCCTGACCATCCAGCGGTTAGGACTCCGCCCTTCCACTAATGGGGGCCAGGGTTCAATCCCTGGTCGGAGAACTAAGATCCCACAAGCTGCGTGGAGCAGCCAAAAAAAAAATATTGCAGACACAGACATCTTTGTACAAATCTCTTTGGGTGCATTTGTGAACAAATATTTCAGAGAGATCCTAGAATTTATATTCGTGGGTATGCCACTTCTTATTTAATCTATGCAGTCAAATTGCTCTTCATAAGAGCATTTATATTCCTATAAATAGTTTGGTTGCAGGTTTGTGGAAGCCCAATGAAAATCTCTTCTTCTTTTCCATCTGAACTTTGAACTGATTCAGTAATAAGACAAAAGTTGTGTGAGATAGAAATCAAAGATGACTGCCACTGTCTTTCCTATCTGTACTCACATGATACTCTTCCCATCAAAAGTAGAGTCTAGTTCTCCTTCCCTTGAATCTGGGTTGACCCTAGTTAGTAGCCTTGACTAAAAGGATGTGACAAGTGATATTTGGGAACTTCAAATTAGGATACAAAAAGCCTTGCAGGTTTTACTTGGGTCTCTTGGAATGGGTACTTACTGTCAGGAAGTACCCATAGGGAGCAGAGGTAAAATGTTGTAGGAAATCCAAACTATGTGAGAGGGTCTTCTGGTCAACGTTCCTAGCTAATCAATGAGCTAAAAGCCATCATCTAATGATAGAAATGTGAAAGTGCCATCTTGAGTGCCTAGCCCAGTTGAGCCTTCAAACGACTCCAACTCCAGCTGCTATCTGACTGCAAACAATGTGAGAAGCCCAGGAAAACACTGCCCATCTAAGTACAGTCAACACTCAGAACTCTGACACATAAAAATAAATTGTTTCAAGCTACCAAGTTTAGGGATGTTTTATTATTCAGTAATAGATAAATGGAATCATATGGTAGACAGAAGCAAACATTCTACTTCATTACTTATAAAACTTGTTTTTGAATAAGTAGTTTATTTTTGCAGGCAAGTAAATTTTCTACACTGAATCACAGAATTAGATAGAATTCCCTCTGGAAGTCCCTGGATTGGAGCAGCCTTCCCTGCTTGATCCCTCAACCACAGGATCAGAAAATAGAGGTGCAAAACAGAAAGCTTGCTGATTTTGAGCTGTGTACTATCAAGAGAATGGGAGAAAGAAGAAACCAGGTTATGCAGTCTTGCTGTTTCATTTTTGGAACTCCACAATCATATTAATCCTTCCTCTCATAGGAATAAATGATTGACAGGCAGAGAGAGGTATGCTATGTGACTGGGGCTTTCCTCATGTGAAAGGAAAGAAACATAATAAGTGGGGGAAAGTATTTTCCCATCATAAATGTATAAGAGTACTCATTTCTCCATAAGCTTGCTAAAAGTAAACATGATCTTCAGTTTTTTTCCTATTCTGTGATCTGAAAAATTATATATCTTTATTATACCTTATTATGTGATATATGTCTACATATAATTATATATGTTACTATACATTTTATATTATATAACATATATCTTTATTATATAATTTTATTATTATTTATATATTACTACTTTTATTATTTATATAGCTTTATTATTTTTATTTGCATATATTTCAAAGTTGAATATGTATTATTGTGTGCTAATTCCTCACATTTTCCCTTCTGTGTGAATTAGTGGTTTATATCCTTTGCCCACTTTTCTTTAGGGTTTTTGTATTTCTCTTTTAGATTTGTAGGAGTTCTTTTTATAGTCTGAAAACTAATGCTTTGCCTAATTTTTAAGGTGAAAACATTCTTCCCCAGTAAAAAATTTGGTTTTCACTTTTTAAATCATACCTTAATTTTAACATTTATATCTTAAATTACCAGAACTTCCATTTATGGATTTTGTATTTTGAGTTTTAATGAGGAAGGCCTTTCCTATTCCAAGATTATAAAGGTATTTATTTATTTTTGTACATTTTAATATTATTTTTAGGCTTAGGTTCTTATTCCATCTGTAGTTTTTTTATGATATGGTAGGAACAAATTTATTATCATTATTCCAGAAATATTTATCTAATTTTCACAAAAGCTTTTATCGCCTATTTTATAATTTTCCCACTGACTTGAACGTACAACTTTTATTATGTGATGAACTCTAGATTTCTGTTGGAGGCGGTCATCAGGAGGGCGACTGACCTGTGATCTGGACCTGGGCAATCAGAGGTTACTTAGCCACTCCACTGTCCCTGGAATGTACGTTCTGCCTGCCATTCTCACAGTGGGAGCCGTTTTCAAGGATGCAACCCTAAGAAAGCAATGTGCTATTGAGGCCATCTGGGCTGAACACTAATGTGACTGATTGCCAATAAGGCACCTATATAAAAATTTTTTTAATTGAAGTACAAATGATGTACAATATTATATGTTACAGGTATATAATATATGATTCACAATTTTTAAAGATTATACTCCATTTATAGTTATTATAAAATATTGGCTATATTCCCTGTGTTGTACAATATATCTTTGTAGCTTATTTTTTTTTATTTTTAATTTTTTATTTTTTGCGGTACGCAGGCCTCTCACTGTTGCGGCCTCTCCCGTTGCGGAGCACAGGCTCCGGACATGCAGGCTCAGCGGCCATGGCTCACGGGCCCAGCCGCTCCGCGGCATGTGGGATCTTCCCGGACCGAGGCACGAACCCGTGTCCCCTGCATCGGCAGGCGGACTCTCAACCACTGCGCCACCAGGGAAGCCCTGTAGCTTATTTTATACATAATAGTTTGTACCTTTTAATCCCTTACCCCTATCTTTAAGATTCTGATGAGTGGGTGTGGAGATTGACTTGTCTTGTGGCCACCTAAGACAAGCCTAGAAGGTAAGTTCCTTTCCCTATTAAACCTACCACCTGCCAGTCTGGAGTGGTTTTTTTCTTTGGTTCTCTGCATGCATGCCCTCTGTGTAAAGGGTTCAGTTTCATATTTCACCAAGGGAACTCCTGAGGTTATGAAACAACAACTTCTCATTCTGTTCCATTGCTCTCTTTTAGATTTCCTGTATACAATCCCATATTCTGAGTCTGTCTGGTTGTTCCTGGTGGGGTCATTTAACACATTCTTATATCCTCCTCATGTATTCTATACATAGAAGTCATGCTATGGGTTTGATTAGACTCAAGTTCAATGTTTGGGGCAAGAACATTTCATAGTGTGCTTTGTATTGTATCACCCAGGAGGTACACAGTGCCTTGCTGTCCCACTATGACTGATGCAAAAATGGATTAATGGGTTCAGGTAGAACAGGTCAATCTCACTATTATAATTGTCTTCATAACAAATTAAGGTAAATTTTCACTAATTGTTCCTGAATTGGTTGTCATTGCCTGAGCCAATGATTCAACTGGGGTTTTAAATAGAGATTTTTAAAATTCTATAATTCCTTCCATATCTATTACCTAGAATTCATGTGTAAATAATAAATTTTCCTTATCACCTAGGGCAATTTGATCTGTGACAACTTTATAAAGGAAATGCAAGATAGATGCTTAATTCTTCTCCTTTAATTTCCAGTTTTCAGGGAAGGAGTTGATGGTCCATTGTCCAGTTAATTCCAATGGTGTCTAATACGGTTCTCTCTCTAACACACTCTCTCTCTCTCTCTCAATCTCCTCTCCTTCCTCCTTCTCTTTTGTTATGAATCCATCAGCTTTTAACTATTAAACAAAGTTCAATCAACTGCATTTATTATTCATTTTGATGTTCGTATTGCCCTATCTTTGGCCATTGGGAGCCTCTTCATTCATGCTCCAGTGCCTTTTGACAAGATCTTGAATTATTGTCTTGAATTGCTCTCTTGCTTTCTGATATAATAAAGTATCACAGCCTTAATTTCTTGCCTCAGACATGGGAAGAGAGCTTTTTAACTTTATCACCACCTTCTTTCATACTTTAAATTTTCATCATTTAAAATAATTAAATCTACTTTAAATAATTAAAATTATAAATTATCCCACTCTTATATGGTTAGTTAATCTACAACAAAGGAGGCAAGAATATACAACTGAGAAAAGACAGTCATTTCAGTAAATGGTGTTGGGAAAACTGGACAGCTACATGCAAAAGAATCAAGCTGGACTCCTTTCTCATATCATATGCAAAATTAAATTCAAAATAGATTAAAGACTTAAGTGTAAGACCTGAAACCATAAAACTCCTAAGAGAAAACATAGAAAGTACGCACTTTGGCATCAGTCCTAGCTATAGTTTTTTAGATATGTCTCCTCAGGCAAGGGCAACAAAAGAAAAATAACAAATGGATAACATTAAACTATCAATAAAAAGCTTTTGCACATGAAGGAAACTATCAATAATACTAAAAGGCAGGCTACTGAATGGAAGAAGATATTTGCAAATGATATATCTGTTAAGGGGTTAATATCCAAAATATACAAAGAATGCATACAACCCAACATCAAAAATAAACAACCCAATTTAAAAAGAGACAGAGGACCTGAATAGACATTTTTCCAAAGAAGACATACAGATAACCAACAGACACATGAAAAGATGCTCAACATTACTAATCATCAGGGAAATGCAAGTCAAAACCACAATGACAATTTACCTCACACCTGTCAGAATGGCTATTATCAAAAAGACCACAAATAACAAGCATTGGAGAAAAAGGAACATTTGTGCACTGTTGGTGAGAATATAAACTGGTATAGCCACTACAAAAAACAATATGGAGCTTCCTCAAAATATTAAAAAGAGAACTATCATACAATCCAGCAATTCCACTTCCACTAATTTGAAAAGATATATGTTCCCCTATGTTCATGGTAGCATTATTTACAATAGGTAAGATACGGGAACAACTTAAGTCCATTGACAGATGAATGGATAAAAAAGATGTGATGTATATAGACACACAATGGAATATTATTCAGTCATAAAAAGAAGGAAATCCTTCTATTTGCAACAAAATGGATGGACTTAGAAAGTATTATGCTAAATGAAATGTCAGATAAAGACAGATACTGTATGATTTCACTTATATGTGGAGTCTAAAAAATATAACAAATAAGTAAACATAACAAAATAGAAACAGACCCATAGATATAGAGAGCAAACAGGTGGCTGCCAGAGGGGAGGGTGCTGGGAGGATGAAAAGAAAAATAAAATCAGTTATGTGAGGTAACGGATGCCAATTAGCTTGATGGTGATGGTCACTTCACAATGTATATTTATATGAAATCATCATGTTGTACACCTTAAATATATATAATTTTGTCAATTATCTCTTAATAAAGCTGAAAAAAGATTAAAAATTGTAATGTACATAATTAAAATGCATCCACATATGAGTTTTGACAAATTCACTTACCCATGAAATGACCACCAAAATCTAGATAAAAAACCATTTCTATCACTCAAAAATATCCCCTACCTCTTTCCAATCAATGCCCACCAGTACTCCCCGCCCCAGGTAACAATGGTTCTGTTTTTTATCACTATAGATTGGATTTTAGTTTTGCGTATTACTGAATAACATCAGAATGAAATCATATAGAATGTACTCTTCTGTGTCTGGCATCTTTCTCTCAGATTAATGTTTTTGCAATTCATCCTTGTTGTTTTATGTAGCAGTAGTTCATTCTTTTCACTGTCAAATAATATTCCATTGCATAGATATATTGGAATCTGTTCATCCCTTTATTTGTTGACAGACATTTGGCTTGTTTCCAGGTTTTGGCTACTAAAAATGAAGCTGCTATGAGTATTCAAATACAGTTTTGGTAGAAAATTATTTCCATTTTCCTTGGGTAAATGCCATGGAGTAGAAGTCCTGGGTCATATGGGAAGTATCAGTTTAACTTCGTGAGAACCTGCAAAGCTATTTTCCAGAAGTTATGCCATTTAACTTTTCCACCAGTGATGATGTATGAGCATCTCAGTTCTATTTCCTTGAGAGTTTTTGTTTTAATTTATATTCCTCTTATGACTAATGATGTTGAATACATTTTCATGAGCTTATTGGCCATTTTTATATTTTCTATTGTGAAATGCTTGTTCAATTCTTTTGTTAATATTTTAAGCTTTGGGTTGATTATCTTTTTATTGAGTTGTGTAAGTTCTTTATGTATTTTAGATACAGGTCCTTTGTCCGATACATCTATCACAAATATTTTCTCTCCATCTGGGACCTTCTCCTGATTTTCTTAAAGGTATCTTTTCATGAGCAGAAGTTTTCATTTTCCATGCAGCCAATTCATTTTACATGTCCTGTCTATAAAATTTTGCCTATTCCAAGGCCACAAAGGTGTTCTGTGTTTTTGAAGGGATTTTATAGCTCTAACTTTGTTCTATTATCCGCTGTGAGTTCATTTATGCATATGGCATATCCTAGGGGTCATGACTGATGTTTTTCCATAAAAAAGATAATTTCCTATTGCTGATTTAACAAATCACCATATGGTGACTTCAAACAACACAAATTTGTTGTCTTAGAATTCTATAGGTAAGAAGTCAGAAATGGGTTTTACTGGCCTAAAATCAAGGTGTCAGCAGGGCTGCATTCCTTCTGAAGGTTCTATGGGAGAATCTACTTACTTGCCTTTTGCAGCTTTTAGAAGTTGCCAGCATTGCTTAGCTTGTAGCCCCACATCTCTCCAACCTCTGCTTTCATGGTCACATCTCCTCCTCTGACACTGACCCTTCTGCCTTCCTCTTATAAGGACACCTGTGACTATACTGGGCCCACCTGGACAATCCAGGATACTCTCTTCATCTCAAGATCCTTCATCTAATCACATCTGTACAGTCCCTTTTTGCCATGTAATGTAACATATGCACAGGTTTCAGGGATTAGAACATGGACATCTTTGAAGGGAGAAGGCATTATTCTGTCAACCACATTTGTGTTCCAGGTGAAATGTAACGTGAACTATTGAAAATTACTTTTGAGCAAAGGAAGCCGTGTGACATTTTCCCCACTTCGCTGACCTGTATGTATTAGAAGTTTGCAGGTACAGACACATGAAGAGTCCAGTGGTCTTTGGTGCATTAGCACATTTAATTCCTCCCAGCAGGAACAGTTTTCATTTTAGAGATGGAAAGAAGTCCCACAAGCTTACTTAACAACTGAAGGCTTGAGTGTGCCAGCTGGTGTGAATGTTCACCCACTCTTTCTCACACACCCTGATTTTTTTAAATTATTTTTTTGTTCTTAAAGAGTTTAAATACTTTTGATTTAAAGACAAAAAAACTGTATCCTGAGAATAACTCCAGAACTCCTTTTTAGAGCAGCTAAAACATTTTCAGTATCCATCTGTCACCTGTAGTTCATGAACATTTGGAGAAATGAAACATGATGTTGCTGGGGTAAATGCACATGAAAAACAAGGATCTCAAAGTTATAACAAATGCTTTGCCATAGTTTATTCCTTTTAAGATGTAGAGTGAACACCCATGGAGTGTACAACATCCATTTTCATCTTTTGCTCAATTGCTATCAAATATGAATTGGCATATGATCATGAAGTAATATGAGATTCCCATAATAAAAACATAATATTCTGTATGCTACCTTGGCCTCCAATGCAAAAGCTTCCCAAAGAATTGATGTTAAACTCTCAGAGGGAAACCTATATTAAATTAATATATAACATTGCTATTTTCCTAAGGCTACTTTTTCTGGCTGCTTATTAAAATAAAATACACATTCATCTATTTATCTCCTGAATGATATGAACAATAATATTTGTTTTCTTTGTCTAGTGGGAAGCTAGTTGTTACATGACTGTTTCTCTATATGGCCAAACATTTGATAGCATTATCTTGTTGCTTCATCCTCGCAAGGTGTGTTACTTTCATCTGCAGTGTTGAAACTGGCTCATAAACTCCATGTCTATGTTCTAGCCCTGGGAAGGGAAAAGAGAAGGTGAAATGCAACTGTGTTTGTCTCTGAGAACTTAACTTAGAACTTGCACATGTAACTTCAGATGACATCTTATTGGTCAATGTTTTTTCACATGACCAAGACAATCTTCCAAGAAAGCTGCAAGATGTAGTGTCCAGCTGGGTAGCCATGAGAACATCCAACACCTAGGGGGTGGTAGGTTAAGAGAGAGAGAGAGAAGAAGAGAGAGAAACTATAACTACAATGTGGTAGGATTTATACTAGATGCAAGGACAAAATATTTTACTTAGAGATAGAAGTATAAATGGAAATAATGAAACATATATTAAAAAATGTTCACTCATTTCCCTCCCTCCCTCCCTCCCTCTCTCCCTCCCTCCCTCTCTCCCTCCCTCCCTCCCTTCTTTCCTTCATTCCTTCCTTCTCCTATTAAGCATTACATCAGATACTGTTCTAAATATGGGGACAGGGATGAGAGATGTTAAGAGATAGGAAAAAAAGAAAACCCTTGCCATTATCCAGGTATCACAGTGGTTCTCAATCTTGACTGCTTATTAGAATCACCTGAAGAAATTTTACAAATTGAAATGCCCAGAGTGTAACCAAATGAATTGTGTGGGACTCTGGGGGCGAGACCCAGCACCAGAATATTGGACAGCTCCACAGGTGATGCCCACATACAGCCAAGCTGAGGACCACTGAATGGAGATCAGATCTTCTCCCTGTACCAACACTGACCCTTCCCATCTCTTCACAGTCAAGCCAGGTGACTGAAGGCTGCAGTCGCCAGATGTAATCACCCAGTGGAAATTTTACAGTAGTTTTCTGTTGCTCTTACAGCTTTCCCCACAGGCTCTCCACTGCCAACCTGCTGTCCTTTCTAAGGTTCCTTCCATGCTCATTCTTCCTTCAGGCTTTATATAAGCCTTTTAAAATTTAATTTCTATTTTATGTTGGAATATAGTTGATTTAAAATGTGTTAATTCAGGTGTACAGCAAAGGGATTCAGTTATACATATGTATATATCCATTCTTTTTCAGATTCTTTCCCCATATAGGTTATTACAGAATATTGAGTAGAGTTTTGTGTGCTATACGGCAGGTTCTTGTTGATTATCTATTTTATATATAGTAGTCTGTATATGTTAATCCCAAACTCCTAATTCATCCCCCCCGCACCACGTTTCCCCTTTGGTAACCATAAGTTTGTTTTCTAAGTCTATGAGTCTGTTTCTGTTTTGTAAATAAGTTCATTTACATAAGCTTTTTACCATAAGCTACCACTCCACCACCACCTACCTCCACCCAGGTAACTCCTGCTCGCTTGTAGGATCTTGCATCAAATGTCACTTCCTCTTCCACCTTTCCTTACTACTACTGCCCAGACTAGATCAGTTCCCCTATTACAATATCTCACAGAACCCTGCACTTTCTTTTCACAATGTTTATGACAGTTTCAGTTAGAAATTTAGCTGGATAATTATTTCATTTATATCTACCCTTGTTAACAGACTACAAAAGCTCTATGAAGGCAGATATTACTTCCACTGCACTCATTATTAAACCTCAAATACCTAGAAAGATGACTGTTGCTTATTAAGTATTAATTTTATTTCTTTCTTTAATAAATGAAGCACGCAGGAGGCTGGTCTCAGAAGGGCTGATCGGGTATTTATCACACGGAGGAATGATTGTGACAACGTTACGACTGAGAGAGGCAGTCGCCTAAGCTGCATTTGTGGTATCAAGCCTGGGAGACTCAATGAATGGTCATGTCATTAACAGAAATTGGGATGCCAGGAAAAGCAATGTTTGTTTAACCAACTTGTACAATGGTTACCTCACTGGAATCAGGAATTGAGCTCCCAACCCATTCAAAACAAATCTATACAACTGAGAAGAGGAGATAAACAAGAGCAGTAATTGGAACTTCAAGACAAATGTGGAATTCTAACATAAAGTACTATTGGTTCCAGCATTTCCTGGTCCTTGGGAATGCCACAAAGGCACCAAGGGGAGCCTTGGGAAAGCTACACCTCTTGGGGTCCCCTTTCAGACACATTGTACCACCAAGATTTTCTTGCCAGGACTCTCCCCAGGTTGTTGTGGGGCACCTGTGAGGTAGCCTTCTCTCAAGTACTTGTAGAAGCTTGGCCAGAGACCCCCCCTACCCCTACCCCAATTACTTGATGTTCTCACATCCTCCAGGCAGAAGCCCAGAGTGGGAAATAGGGACACAGATGTTCACCTCTTGCTCTCATCTCGTCTTTTCTTTTTTTATATTCTCATAGTACATGTATGAATCTCTCAGATACCACAAATTAGGTTGCTCAAAACAACAGAAATGTATTGTCTCATAGTTCTAGAGGCCCAAAGTCAAAATCAAGATGTTAGCAGGGCCATGCTCCCTCTGAAACCTCTCTGGGAGACTCCTTCCTTGCCTCTTTTAGCTTCTGATATTGGTCAGCAATCCTTGACATTTTTCAGCTTGCAGATATCATACCAGTCTCTGCTTCCATTGTCACATGGTGTCCTCCCTGTGTCTGTGTGTCTTTGTGTCTTTACATGATATTCTTCTGTGTTTGTGTCTTCACATGGCTGTCTTCTTATAAGGACCCCAGTTACATGGGTTTAGGACTCTCCCTAATGACCTCATCTTAACTTGTTTCAATCTGTACAGACTATTTAAACATAAAGTCATGTTCATATACCATTACTGAAGGTGAAGACTTCAGCATATCTTTTGGGGGGGGACACAGTTCAACTGTAAACCCTACTCACATCATATCTATCATGAAATGGCTGGCTTCCTGCCCTTGCTGCTGTAGGTGAAAGGATGTCTCTTTACATTGCTGGAGAACACTATGGCAATGGATGCTTTAGACATGCTTGTTGATAGACCAAAGGAGGAGAAATAAGTATTGGGAAACCTACTCTCACGACCATTGCCTGGCTTGCAGGGCCTTTGCCTTAGTGCCCAATCCTATTTTTGCATGACAAAACTCATATATCACCTTGCTCCTTCTCTTTGCATTCTGTCTGGGTCAAGTTCCCTAGGTAAATGTAAGCTAGCAAGGACAAAGTTCATGTATAAAGAAAGGCAAAAGAATAAAAATTTCATTAATAATGTAATGGTTAATACCTAGATAAACATCTAGATATTACTAAACTATTACTGAATAATCTCAGCCTTATGCTTCTGTGACCTGGCTCAGTTGTTTTGTTTCTTTGCTTTCTTATTGAAGTATAGTTGATTTACAATATTGTGTTAGTTTCAGGTGTACAGAAAAGAGATTCAGTTATATATATATATATACGTATATATATATATATATATATATATATACATATAGTTCCATGTAGTATGCAGTAGGACCTTGTTGTTTATTTTATATATAGTAGTTTGCACCTGCTAATCTTAAACTCCTAATTTATCTCTCTCCCGCCACCTTCTGCCACTGTCCTCTTTGGTAACCATAAGTTTGTTTTCTATGTCTGTGAGTCTCTTTCTGTTTTGTAAATAAAACATTTGTATCATATTTTAGATTCCACATATAAATGATATCATATGATATTTGTCTTTCTCTGTCTGACTTACTTCACTAAATATAATATTCTCTAGGTCCACCCATGTCACTGCAAATGGCAAGATTTCATTCTTTTTCTATGGCTGAGTAATATTCTATTGTGTGTGTGTGTATATATATACTATATATATATAGTATATATATAACATATTATATATAGTATATATATATATATTGTATATATATTATATATATATTATATATATATAATATCCACGTCTTCTTAAGCCAATTGTCTGTTGATGGGTGCTTGGGTTGTGATCATTGTGAAAACTTCTGCTATGAACATTGGGGTGCATCTATCTTTTTGAATTACAGTTTTATCTGGGTGTATGCCCAGGAGTGGGATATATTAACTTTTCAAATTAGAGTTTTTACTTTTTCCAGATATATACCCAGGAGTGAGATTGCTGAATCATATGAATCGTTCAGTTTTCAAGTAAATCAGTGTTAGTTTTGAATTTGGGTGCTACTACAAATGACAGGCTTATTCAGTATAGCTGACTTTGGGCCCCAGATCCTAAGCTGTTTCCATCTGGAAGTCAGAGACTGACTTCTGCTACAGAGTTAAACTAAAGAATAGTGCTCCTGAATGAGAGGGTCTCTCTTCTTCCTTCAAGGTCTTCTCTTCCCTGCCTGGGATTCTCACTGCCATGTCCACTGAAGACAGGCTCTGTGTCCTTAGAGGCCTGTGCTTACAGCACCAATGCATCTGCTGGATTTGGGAAGACAAATTAAAGCACCTCACCAGCTGCTCACATTGTGTTGACCCAACAACTAATTGAATGGTCAGAAGAGTTCACTTTTAATTTAGCCATGCGCATCTTGGTAGAAGTAGTCACAGCTCAGTGGGAGAAAAGACACTAGACATAAAAAGACTTGAGAAGAGGAACTGAATACCAGACAGCCTTTGGCTGCGGTGGGGGGATTAGGCATTTTTAGTTTTGGTGAATTTGGTGAACTTTGAGTAGCATTTGCAAGCAACATAGATTATAGAAAATCCTTGTTCAGTTTCATGTCCTTTGTTTTTGAAGCAGAAGCACAAGGAAAACATCTCCCATATGTTCTCACTTTCAAAATTGTGAGATAATTAGTTCACTTTAACGAGTCAGTAGATCTGTCTTCTGTATGAACATCATATGGTACATGTGGTAAACTGATAGCTTTTAAGTGTCTCGGGCAAGGCTGGACGTGGGATTGGAGTTCAGGTAGTTGGGAGGCTCTGATGATGGGCTATTAATTATTCTTCCTTAATTAGGTGTCTGCATTTTACACGTGACTTGATTTGTTTTTAGGTCATAATAAACAACTCATTGCCAAGCCCCTCCCTAAATACTCCAAAAGAACGCAGTGCATGCGTCAGAAGGAAATAAATATTTACCGAATTAACTGACAGCCTTGCTCACAAATATATGCCAGTTTCATGTTTGTGTTTATTCTTTTAACTTTTACTTTTTCTAACGCTACCTAAAATGTCTGCTTTTTCCTATGGATCAATTTCGTTTTAAATCAGCTTCTAAATATTTTTTTCTATCATGATTTTTATCATTGACTGTTTGGGACCTTACTTCATAAGCATCGAAGGCTGTCATAGATAGAAATTGCCAAATTCTTTTTTAAGTGAGAAACAAAACAAAACCCTTTTATTTGTCAGGCTCATTTGTCATTGTCTATATGTCTCACTTCCTACTCATCCCGATATTTAGAAAAGGTAGGACAGGGATCCTTTCCCTCGTTATACATGAGGATGTAGAAGCTTAGTTAAGCTTTATTCTTTTCGTTTGTTTTCTTTTGTTTTTTACTCACCAAGGCAATAAATAGAGACCTTGCCTCTGTTCCCGTTCAGCTTAAAAACATAAAACGAGCAAGTACCTAGCATTAGGAATATGGGAGCAGGTGAGAAGCCTCTCAAATTCAGGAGATCAAGGAGGTTTACCTGAGAAAGAGACATTGGAAATGAGACTGGGAAGGAAAGAGGTGAGTAGGAGAGTTAGGTAGGGGAAGATGGAAAAGGAGAGGGAAGAGTTTCAAAGGCAGGGGAAGAGCATGTGTAAGGCCTGGGAGGCAAGAAAGAGTTACTTGTCTGAGGAGATGTTATGGACAAATGATGGCTACAAATGAGTTAGAGGAGGTTGAAGAATGTTGGGGAAATAAGTAGTAAAGTGAGAAATTTAAGATTTTGGTATGAGCTTAAGAGATTAATGTACATCCTTTCCATGAAACGACAGAGCCTCTAGGGATTATCTGATTCTATCAGATTGTGAGCTTTTGTCTTTGCTTAAGCTATTTTACAATTCTGAATATAGAAGGTAACTTGTAGAAAACTGAGAGCAATGCAAACAATTTTTGGCTAGATAAAAGCAAGTTTACTCTGTCCAGTGCAATGCAGTTGATTCTGGCCTATGGATAGAACAGTTTTTGCAAACTCATGTCAACACTTTTTACTGCATGTAAATTTATGGTTCTTTGATTTCTCGTCTAAATAGGTTGTAAATTTTTTTCCAGTTCCTTCAGTGACTAATGGATTAAATAATATCTTTGACAGATGTTAGTTGTATACCTGTGTACCCAATAATTTTAGTTCCCCACAGAAATTTAGTTCAGGCTTTGAATACAAAATTGGTGGGCCCATATTCATATGTTCTTTCTTCTTTTGTCTTCACAGAGTAGCTAGTGGTTCACAGCACATATATACTTTTGCACCCTCAGGCAGCAGGCAAAAGTTTTCCTGTAAATGGGTGACTTTGGTTGGTTTTGCGGCATTCCTCTGGTCACTTTCTGTTATCCACACTAATATATATTTTCTCTACCCATACTCTTCCAACTCACCAGTGTGCACACGTGTGCACGCGCACACACGCATGCACACACACACACACACACACACACACACAGACTGTGCTCTGCCGAGGGCTGGGGTTCTATGGAGGGGCCTCAGGGGCAGCTGTGGGCTCTAAAACCTTCAGGTGAATGGTCTCCAGGCCTTTACCTGGACATACATGATACAATTAGCAAGTGCCGTGTGTGTTTATAGAGAAGAGCCCTTACTGTAAGTTGGTGTTGTCAGACAAAGATTTTTGAAGGAGGTAGGGCTTGTTCTTGTGCTGGGATGTCAAGGATGAACAGGATTCCACAATTGAAAAGAGAGTATATGGCACAGAAAATAGAACAAAGAAATAAACATGTGCCTGGGAGGCAGATCTTTGAGTTGATGTAGGTAGTCATAAAGAGGGATCTGATCCAAGTGGAGAAAGAGGCTGAGAGGCCCACTGCATTCCTTTAGTGGAATTTTCTGGAATTAGACAGGGCAATTCTACTTGTAGCTCACGCTCTCCAGACAAAACTTACAGGGGAAGAGGGAAAATGAAGTCTTAACTTAGAACCAGTACTTTTTGTTGTTTTTGATACTGAGGAAGAAGAGGAGACATAATTGGGAATCAACTATAGTTTCTGCTCTAGCCTAGCTCAAGTAACACCTGGTCATTGCTCTTGACTGAGATGATTATAGAAAGATCCAACTCTCCTTCTCCTGATATCAAAATTGACATTCTCAGTGTAACAGGAAGATCATTATTACAAAATCACAGGTCTGAGCCAAGGCTCTAACACTCAGCGGCAATCACTTGGCCTTTTAAGCCTCTGAGCCTTGTAGCTTCTTTTTCCTTATCAGCAAAATGAAGCAGATGTCTTGGAAATTCTTCAGCATCTCTTCCAGGTCTCTTGTTATGGTACTCGTCCTTTTTCTTATACCATAAGATCCTTTAGGACAAAGATGATAACCCTTTCTTTGGGCTTGGTGATATTTCACATGAAGAGATGATCAAGAAAATAATTTCAATAAATTCTGGTTGATTAAAAGTCTAAATGAATGAGTGGATGAATGGGCAACCCAAGATGTATGCTGTCTTCTCTCTCTGTTTTAGTCCCTCATTCAGATAGCTGCAGAATTGAACTTCTCATTGTTTCCTAACAAGCATCCTTTCATGCAAAAAGCTGTAATAAGCAAAGCAAATTCTACTAAACGATTTATGGGGGTGTCAAAACAGGGAACTTGCATCACGTGCTTGGTAGCCAATGGTTTCAGAATCCATAAGAAGATTTCTAGTCTTTGAAGCCATTGCTTGACTGTACCATGGTGGTGTCCCCCACCCTCACCTTGCTTTTGCTCTATGCAGGTCCAGCTTTTCTGGCTCATCTTTCATCTCTTGCATTGTTTTCCACCCCCAACCCACCTCCAGACCAAGACGACAAAACGAAATAAAACAGCGAATAAGAACTGCAACTTTCTTCCAACTAAATGAATCATTTAGTGATTTATCTCTACATGTTATTTTTCCAAGCAAAATGAAAGGCTGAGTTCACAGAGAAACTTTCTTTAAAAGGCAGGTGGGGTTATAAACATCTTATTTCTGTTACAGCCAAATGGATGAAGAGATGAAATGAGGTAATGGGAAGAAGAGCAGGGATGTAGAGTTGGTCTTCTTTTTTTTTTTTTTTTTTGGCTGTACATGGTCCTCTCACTGTTGTGGCCTCTCCCGTTGCGGAGCACAGGCTCTGGATGCGCAGGTCCAGCGGCCATAGCTCACGGGCCTAGCCGCTCCACGGCATGTGGGATTTTCCTGGACTGGGGCACGAACCCGTGTCCCCTGCATTGGCAGGCGGACTCTCAACCACTGCACCACCAAGGAAGCCCGAGTTAGTCATTTTTAAGAGCTGCCATTTACTGACTGATCACTATATACCAGGCTTAATCATCTAAAATGTATTATTACCCTCAACTTGTAGATGCAAAATATGGTAGGATCAGAGCACTTTTGGATTTTTCAAGATGATAGATAGTATTTGCCATAAATGGAATTAAGCCCAGAGCCATCTGATTCCAGTGCTTGTCCTTTCCTTCCTCAAAAAGTTGCTTTGCTGTCTTCTGTATGAGTTTATTCTGTAATCAGGAGAGCCATCTCTGAATGCTTGACTTCCCCAGGTAAAAAAAGTACACCAAGTATCAGCTAATTACACCTGAGCAGCTGTAGTTACCCCTAAATTACTCACACTGTCTTGGCTTGCTCTTCACCAATGATCCCCTATAGGACTCTGTAACCTGATAACAATCAGAAACTCGGCAAAGCACTTATCAGCTATTTCACAATGACAATTGTTTGCCAGCAGAGCAGATGAAAAGGAATATCACAAAGGAGGCTCTTTAAGTGGGAAAGGTAGAGAAAGCATACTGTTTAGGGGATGTGGTTCCAACAAATGGGACAACTGTAATCCAGAAAAAGAGAAAAATAAGAACTGTTGAGAGTGGAGAACTTTTCTTCTGTTTTCTCAAAGTTATCACAAGCAAAGTTCATCCAGTGGTAGAGGACAATGGATACAAAAAAGTCTAGACCAGCATTAATATAGAAACCGCTTGTGGCTACATGCAACTACTTAAATTGAATTAATGATAATTAGATAAAATAAAAAATGCAGTTCCTCAGTCACACAAGGCACATTTCAAATGCTCAACAGCCACGTACTGGTGGCTGCTGCTTTGGACAGCTCAGATATAGAACAATTCCATCATTGCAGAAGGACTGGACAACACTTGTCTAGAGCATAAAGTGCTGAGAAAAAAGGAAACCACTGATGGTGATGCAGAGTTAATTAGCAGAGTAAGCATTTGTTGGGCAGCGACTAGGATTAAAACTGAAAGTCCTGGAATTGCTCCACCTCAACCGTCCTTAAATGGCAATAGTAATATCCACTCCTTTTTTTAAAAATTGTGCTATAGTACACATAACATAAAATTTATCATCTTAATCATTTTAAGTGTACAGTTCAGTATTTTTAAGTATATTCACAATGCCGTGCAAACAATCTCCAGAACTTTTCTTGCAAAATCGTAACTCTATACCAATTAAACAACTCCCCATGTCCCTCACCTCCCAGCACCTGGCAACCACCATTCTACTTCCTGTTTTATGAATTTGGCTACTCTAGATACTTCCTATAATGGAATCATACAGTACTTATCCTTTTGTGACTTGCTTATTTCACTTAGCATTCTGTCTTTGAGGTCCATCAGTGTTGTAGCATGTGTCAGAATTTCATCCCTTTTTAAGGCTAAATAATATTACACTGTATATAGGTATACCACATTTTATTTATCCATTCATCCATTAATGAACACATGGTTGTTTCTACCTTTTGGCTATTGTGAATAATGCCTCTGTATGCAGGGGTACACCAGTATCTCTTTGAGACCCTGTTTTCAATTCTTTTGGATACATACCCAGAAGAGGAATTGCTAGTTCATATGGTAGTTCTGTTTTTAAGTTTTTGAGAAATGACATATTGTTTTCCATAGTGGCTGCACCGTTTTACATTCCTATCCATAGTATACAAGAGTTTCAATTTCTCTACATCCTCACCAACACTTTAACATTTGTTATTTTGTTATATTTTTTCTTCTTTTTTTGGTAGTAGCCATCTCGATTGCTGTGGAGAATATCCACCTATTTTTATTTTATTTTATTTATTTATTTTTTGCGGTACGTGGGCCTCTCACTGTTGTGGGCTCTCCTGTTGTGGAGCACAGGCTCCAGACGCACAGGCTCAGCGGCCATGGCTCACGGGCCCAGCCGCTCCGCGGCATGTGGGATCTTCCCAGTCCGGGGCACGAGCCCGTGTCCCCTGCATCGGCAGGTGGACTCTCAACCACTGCGCCACCAGGGAAGCCCCCTTTTGTTTTATTTTACATTTCTGATTAAAATTACTACATATTTATCATAGAAAATTGAGAAAATATGCTGAAGACTTCAGAAGAGAGTGAAAAAAATGTAGGCATAATTTTACCACTTAACCACTACTAATATCTTGATGCACATTAAAAATACATAAACAATTTTATTTTTCCAAATGGGAGCTATATTTTATGTACTGCCTTGTAATTTGATTATTTTAAAAATAATACTTATTGATATTTTTGTCATTAAATAATTTAAAGTGTTTTGTAATAAATGGGGGTGTTTAATCATGTAGATGTTAACATACTATAACTTAAAAATTAAGTTTGAATATATACAATGTTTTTGATTATTTGTTATTATAATAACATTGTAATTAATGCTCTTAAACTCAAATTACTACCTAACTGTATGAAAACATTCTAGGACACATTTCTGGATTTTTCTAGTCACAGGGTTTGAAATATATATTTTTTAAACTTTTCTTCTTGAAGAATAATATACATATAGAAAACTAAAAATGATAATTGTACACCCTGATAGATTATCATAAAGTGAACACATCAACATTACCAACTTTTTTTTTCTTCTCCAGCTAGCGTTTTCAACAAAAGCTGACTACTGCCAGCTGTTTCAGTTAGATTTCCCAGAAGCAGATGCCAAGATGAGAATTTGTGTGCAAGTGAATTATTGAGGAAATGCTCCCATGGGAGACAGGTCAGGGAGTGAGAGAAGCAGGGAGGTCAGAAAAGGGGAGAAAGATGTCATCAGCATGAAAGGCCCCTCCAGGTAGCTTCAGTCTGACCTGAGAGGAGAACTCAGGAGTGAGAGGACTCAGCATTATTCCACGTGTGTCAGGGGGGCCGGACTTTCTTACTCCCAGTGACAGTCAGTGATAATGACTCTGTGGGAACGGAAAACACAAACTCTCAGACCCCTCTATTTCTCTGTGCTTATGGTCAAAGCCTCCAAAGGAACAGCTTGCCCAAGAAGCCCCACAGGTACTGTCCGTTGAAAGTCCTGCAGAGCAGAGGTAGAGGTGGTGGCACAGATATGGTAAATTGGATCAGAGGGGACTGGGGACATTGTCCCACATACAGGAGGTTCCCTCCTGTCCAGAAGAAACCATGATCCTGACTTACCACCCTAAATCAGTGTGGCTTGTCATTGAGCTTTATGTAATGGAATCATATAGATGGTTCTCCTTTGTGTCTGCCATGTTTAGGAGACCCAGCCAAGTAGTTGTGCACAGCACCAGTATGTGCGTTTCCTCATGCTGCAGGATGGTTTACATATACCACCATTTATCTAGCAGTTTACTCTTCTTGGATATCTGAGTTGTTTCTGCCTACGAAATATTGTTGAATGATGCTGCTATGAATGCTACTGAGTGCATGTATGCTCTCATTTCCGTAGACAGAAATTTCTGGATTGGTAAGATTTAGTTTTAGTAGACGTGGCTGAAAACGATTCTCCAAACTGGTTACACCAATTAAAATGTCTATTAGACGTTCATAATAATTTCAATTTACATCCTCATCATACTTGGTATGGCCAATCCTCTTAAATTTTAGCCGTTTTGGTGGGCTTGTTTCTCACTGTGGTTTAAACCCATATTTCTTAAAAAAAAAAAAAAAAGATGTTGACCACATCATCATGTGTTTATGGTCTATTTGGATACTCTCACTTGTGAAGTACATACTTGTAACTGTTACCCATTTAAAATTTGGGGTTTCTGACTTTCTCTTACTGATTATTAGAATAAGTTTGTTTTGGGAAGGTAGCACCAGGGACATGGAATGTCAGGTGGTATTCATGAATAAAACAAACCTGAGGAAAATTGGAGTGTTAAAAACTGAGGCAAAGTGATTACCTGGTTTCTGGTTGGTGTATTCTCCTCTCATTTCTTTTCATACGCGGATATCTTAGTAAATGATAATGCCACATTTTAACACTTCTGTGCCGTGGTTTTATTTTCACAACAAATGGGGGTCCTCTGGGCAGGATTTGGAGTCTTCTGGTCTGGAGAACAATGCAAAAGGGCTACAAAGTAAAAGTCAAGTGCACATATGTGAGACCCCTTGATGTCTCAAATTTTTGTCTTCTGCTTATCTCTCCTCTGCCACCTAGGGATTGGTGCTCCAGTGAAGCTCTATTCTTGAGCTATTCAATGTTCAGGAAGACTTTCACTCTTATATGTAGGAAGCATAGACTGAGCCTGGCTTCCTACCTGCTTCTATCTGCTTCTTCCTATACAGCTTCCTACGTGCTGTCTGACTCCATCCCCCTCCTCAAAAAGGAGATTGTTATTTTTGTGTGCTCTATTTTGATCCTTATACAAAATGGATTGTCCTAAATTTTTTAGTTATTAAGGACCATTACACCTCAATTTTTGTTGAACTATGATGGTCCTCTACTTATAAAATGCACTAAGAGAGGAAACCAGCTCCCCACAGATGGCCCCAAATAATGGTTTTCCCTTGTTGGATCCTGAACCATGGAAGAGAAAACCTGGAAAAATCATTCCCATCACAAAGTATCTGTAGGAAGATGAAGCTTACAAAAGAATGATGTAATCCTGCATTGCATTCCTCACAAAATCCTCAGGTGAGGTTTCTGAACATCATTAAGGACCTGGGGTGAAGTGGGAAAACTGGAGAAGACTTTTACAAATACTTGCAAAAAATCCACAAGATAATGACCAAAGCCTCACATATTTGAAACCTTTATCCACCTACCAGGACAGGTTTGGGAAAATTGTGACCACTAAAGAATCCAAGTCATTGGAAAAATGAGTGTCCAAATAAACCTCAGTCACCTTCACGTTTTCCTTGTACATTTAAAACCACTCTTGTACCAAGTACTTACACCTCCATATTTTTCTTTCCTGAGGATGACAGAATCTCCTCTATGAAACTGTCTGTATAAATATAAGAATAAGCCTTTGAAGTATCATCACCAAAGTCTCTGAGCCCTAAGAGTGCTCATCCTGGAAACCATGACTGGTAGTTCCTCTTCTAACTGCAATAAATGGGCCAAAGACTCCTTGCCAGGGTGAGTTATTTTACTGAAATGACTTTTTCTATTGTCCAGACCTTAATTTTTTATTATAACTTTTTACTTTGAAATAGTATAAATCTCACTAGCTATTTTGAAAATAATATAGGGTTCCTGCGTACCTTTCATCCAGCTTCTCCCAGATGTTAAAGTACTTAAAAAATCATAGTACATTTTCAAACCTAGGAAATTGGCATTGGTACAGTAATATTAACTCAAGTGCAGACCTTATTCAGATTTTGCAAGTTTTTACATGAACTCTTTATTTTTATTTTTTGTGTACCGTTCTAAGAAATTTTATCACATGTATAAATTGACGTGAACATTACCGCAGTCGGTTCCATCACCACAAAAAACTTATTCGCTGTTGACTTAAATTTTTGAAAACGACAAATAGAAATAGATCAAAGCAGAGTAACTTTCCTTGCTTACAGTAATTTATTATAAAGATCTAAAGAGGGGGAAGAATTATTACATTTTAAAAATGTATTAGTGTATCAAGAAGTGTTTAGATGATACTAGAATGTAAACATGTTTAACCCTAAGAAATTTCTTCCAGTTATAGAATATAAAATTGTAAGCAGCAGTGTTCTGGATATTTTTGCTGCATAACAAATTGCCTCAAAATTTAGTGGATGAATAACAACCGCAATTTGTTTTGCTCACAAATCTATAATTTAGGGAGAGGGGACAGCTCACCTCTGCTCCGTGCAATGTTAGCTGAGCTGCCTCAACTGGGACCAGAGGACTCACTTACAAGATAACTGAGTAACCTGGTTGCCAAGTTGTTACCTATCAGTTTTTTTCCCATGGGGGCTTCTCTGTGTAGTGGCTTGGGAGTCCTCACAGCATGGTGTCAGTGTTTTAAGAGTAAGAGACAGGAAAAGGAAGCTATCAGTTTTTTAAGGTCTGGGCCAAGAAACTGCACAGCATCATTTCTATCTATTGGTCAAGAAGACACAGAGCCTGGATTCACTGCTTAATGGGAGGAGTGTCAAAATTTTTGTGACCATATTTTAAAAGCACCATATTATTTTTTGTATAAAGGAATTTGTCACCTTAAAAAATTCTTGGAGTTTTAAAAATATATTACAAATATGTTGCAATAAAAATGAAGTTCAGAAATAGCTTAATCCTAAGATATATTTGTTTGGAAAAGAGCCCTTCCCCCCAAGAAAACTATTAAGATGTATACGGTGAAACATAGGAAATGAGATAAATTTCTATCTGAATAATTATATGTGACTAATGATTTTTATCAAAAGCAACAGGATGACAGTAAATGCTTGAAACTAAAAATTATAAGAATTAAACATTTTTAAAACTAAGAATTTTTTTCTTCTAGTGGAGTTTTAATCTGTGGTTGATAAAACAAGTCATAGGCCAATGAATTGACAAAACACTTTGTCCTGAGGCCAAGAGCCTTAACATCTTGCATAATAGCAAGGATAGTACCTCCTTTTTCTTTACAAAAGGCTCTTTTTGAATTTTGTATTTTTCAAAACTTTGATTCCAAACTTGGGGATTTACAACTGTATGAGGATGCAGTAATATCTATAAGGATTTCAGGACAAACACCAAGAGATTGTATTTATTTTATTTCTCTTTGCTAATGACATGAGATTCTAAGGTACTAGGGATCTTCTTGATTCCCCAGTGGAAAAGGTAAAGCTTTGGCTGGTACTGTGCCAAGATACTGCTAATTAGGATAATCTCACTGCAACAATACACAACAGGGGAATGTTACATGTGAAAGTTGTGTGTTTCAGAAATTAAATCTTAGGCGGCAGGACTGGTTTATTCAGCCAGAAAGCAAATATAGATATCTTGTACTTAAAACTATGTACCAAGTTGTTGTAGGTGGATCAAGTGATGAAATGAAACTGTTGTTTAGAATTTTGAATACAGAGCTGATGGAGTTTTTTTGTGTGCTTTTAACCATCTCAAGGTAGAGCGAATGTTTCTTTCCTGGTGTTTTAACAATCTAAGCACCCTTCATTCTCCATGGATTTGCCAGTGGCAACTCTTAGAATGCCAACAACTTCAGAATGAAAAAAAGGAGAAATCCCTGAACTAATGCTATAGATCAGGTAAGTATACTTGCAACCATAGAGAGTGAGAAATTATAATTGATTCTATAACAGGATTTTTCAAAATGTTTTGTACCAGTGGTAGCAACATCATCAGAATATTTATTAGAATTACAAATTTTCAACCCACCCCAAATTTACAGAATCAGAAATTCAGTGGGTAAGGTCCAGATCCAGCTCTCTCTTTCTCTCTCTCTCTTTTTTTTTTTTTTTGGTAGTTGTTGTTTTCAACAAACCTTCCAGGTAATTCTGATGCACAGCAAAGGAAACCATAAACAAGACCAAAAGACAACCCTCAGAATGGGAGAAAATATTTGCAAATGAAGCAACTGACAAAGGATTAATCTCCAAAATTTACAAGCAGCTCATGCAGCTCAATAACAAGAAAACAAACAACCCAATCCAAAAATGGGCAGAAGACCTAAATAGACATTTCTCCAAAGAAGATATACAGACTGCCAACAAACACATGAAAGAATGCTCAACATCACTAATCATTAGAGAAATGCAAATCAAAACTACAATGAGATATCAACTCACACCAGTCAGAATGGCCATCATCAAAAAATCTAGAAACAATAAATGCTGGAGAGGGTGTGGAGAAAAGGGAACCCTCTTACACTGTTGGTGGGAATGTAAATTGATACAGCCACTGTGGAGAACAGTATGGAGGTTCCTTAAAAAGCTACAAATAGAACTACCATATGACCCAGCAATCCCACTACTGGGCATATACCCTGAGAAAACCATAATTCAAAAAGAGACATGTACCAAAATGTTCATTGCAGCTCTATTTACAATAGCCCGGAGATGGAAACAACCTAAATGCCCATCATCGGATGAATGGATAAAGAAGATGTGGCACATATATACAATGGAATATTACTCAGCCATAAAAAGAAACGAAATTGAGCTATTTGTAATGAGGTGGATAGACCTAGAGTCTGTCATACAGAGTGAAGTAAGTCAGAAAGAGAGAGACAAATACCGTATGCTAACACATATATATGGAATTTAAGAAAAAAAATGTCATGAAAAACCTAGGGGTAAAGCGGGAATAAAGACGCAGAACTCTTAGAGAACGGACTTGAGGTTATGGGGAGGGGGAAGGGTGAGCTGTGACAGGGCGAGAGAGAGTCATGGGCATATACACACTAACAAACGCAGTAAGGTAGATAGCTAGTGGGAAGAAGCTGCATGGCACAGGGATATTGGCTCGGTGCTTTGTGACAGCCTGGAGGGGTGGGATGGGGAGGGTGGGAAGGAGGGAGACGCAACAGGGAAGACATATGGGAACATATGTTTATGTATGACTGATTCACTTTGTTATAAAGCAGAAACTAACACACCATTGTAAAGCAATTATACCCCAATAAAGATGTAAAAAAAAAAAAAAAGTTTGAGAAACACTATTTTAAAGCAAAATAATCTGACTGCACATCCATAGCAAAATGCAATATAAACAAAAAGAAAAACCTAAAAAAAAACAACTTAGTAAATATATGTTGCATTAATATTGAATTGTTATTTTAGAATGGTTTTCTTATATTCTCAGTAAAGTAAAAGGGCAATGATGTTTATTTCATTTGGAATCAAGATGTTCAGTATACAATAAAAGGAAGTGTAATTTTGGAATAAAAAATTTAAGTAAAAATATTATACTATTCAAATTGGACTGGAAATATCAAAATCAAACATAACTTCACAAAGGAAATTCAGAATACATCCTTTTTAGCTCTGCCCGAAGAAATAACCCAGAAGAAGTGCTTCTCTCTCACCCTCCACTGTTTACAGTAGCACTTAAATGCTTGTCTCCAGTGCTATTTTGTCACTATGAGACACGGGGGTTCCTTGTAGAAGTGGTTGATTCTACTTCTGGATTTGAAAAGTAAAAACATGAGCCTGTGAAATCTGTTGTGCTGGAAACCAAGTAGCTTTCACAAATAATAGAATACATAATCATATCAAAGGAATACAAAATACCCAGTTTGAGGGGAGTTTCTGTTGAGTTGAGACAATTGGGCCTCAAAATAACATTAATGCAGATTGATTTATATACAGTAAATCTGAAAAGTCCTGAGTCTATAATGAAAAACAAAAGGGGAAAACACTAGCATAAAGGTCTCTAAATGAAGGTGAATAGAAGACAAGTGCAATCTTTGTGGTCTTGCTATTCAAAATGTTGTATTATTGACTCATTTATTGCATCAATGAAGAATAAGCTAGTGAATATAAACACACCACCTAGAAATCATATTTTTCTGACTCACTGGGAACATCAATAAAATTATTCTATAGACTGTGACCTCCAACCAGATAAAGACACGTAAAATATCCAAAATACAACTGGAAATAATTCTAAGTATTATTGAAGAAATTTGTTGTCTTCCACAGGGTTTAAATATCTAGAATTAAAAGAAGAAAAACATTTAGATATCTGAGTTTGTATCAATTCAGGGGTGAGGGAAGTTACAGTTTTTTATTAGTAGGAAAGATAATTAGATAATTGGTTTAGTTTGAATTCAGAGAAAGAAGCACTTTCCTCTTGAAATTATAAATTTGACACAACAACCATAAAGTGGCTTCTAGATTATCTTAGTAGATAATGCCATTAAAAAGAAAGGCCAGAACTAGCCTGAGGTCTTTCCAGTTGTCCTAATTAAGGTGTAGAGTCAGGTTAACTGTAAATTTAGCCCATGATAACTTCATCACTTTCTCAGCTGTTCTTTTTAGCAACTGTCTCCACACATTGCTGTCTTTTGAAAGGCTCTCTTCTATTCCAAAGTCCTTCTCAGCCTAAATATGAGCTTCCAGGCCAACCCTGGACTCTAGGGCAATCCAGCTGGGACACTAGCCAAAGGCATTTCAGAGTAAAAACTGCTTCACTCTCAAGACAGCCTCTCCCCTATGGATGCTTTTTTGGCTCTTGTGGGATGCACAGAACTCATTGCAAACAAAAATCCACCAAAAAGCCACTGCTGTACCAAAACTGCCACCAAAGCAAGATGAGCCTGACTCTTCACAGAATAGCAGATATCACTTAAACTTCCACAAATCCAGAAATTTTTATCCCACTGGTGTAACTGTATCCTCACAGAGAAAAAGGAAGTTACCCTGTCTTATGCACAATGGACTGCATGAAGACTAGAAATGAAACAAGTCCTGAAAAACTGTGGGAACAGAAAAATAACCAGAGGACTACTGAGGTGAAATGGAAAATCACTCTTTTTAAGATTCCTGTCCTTCACCCTGTTTACCATTAAAGTCATTCAATATCCTGAATGAATACTGTGACTCCCTTTCTTTTCAAAAGTATACTGGCATCTCCTTTCAGATGTATTGCTTATATTGTTCCTGTCATTCCTTTTGTTTTCAAATTGTATCCTTCAAAATCTCTTCACATAGTGTATTTTAACTTCTTTACTGTTCTTCCTTCCACTGACTATTCTCAAAATGTACTTAAACAACCTTGCCTTGTTCCTGATCTTAGTGGAAATGGTTTCAGTTTTTCACCATTGAGAATGATGTTGGCTGTGGGTTTGTCATATATGGCCTTTATTATTTTGAGGAAAGTTCCCTCTATGCCTACTTTCTGGAGGGTTTTTTTTATCATAAATGGGTGTTGAATTTTGTTGAAAGCTTTTTGTGCATCTATTGAGATGATCATATGATTTTTCTCCTTCAATTTGTTAATACAGTGTATCACATTGATTGATTTGCATATATTGAAGAATCCTTGCATTCCTGGGATAAAACCCACTTGATCATGGTGTATGATCCTTTTAATGTGCTATTTGCTAGTATTGTGTTGAGGATTTTTACATCTATGTTCATCAATGATATTGGCCTGTAGTTTTTTTTCTTTGTGACATGTTTGTCTGGTTTTCGTATCAGGGTGATGGTGGTCTCATAGGATGAGTTTGGGAGTGTTCCTCCCTCTGCTATATTTTGGAAGAGTTTGAGAAGGATAGGTGTTAGCTCTTCTCTAAATGTTTGAAACAATTCACCTGTGAAGCCATCTGGTCCTGTGCTTTTGTTTGTTGGAAGATTTTCAATCATAGTCTCAATTTCAGTGCTTGTGATTGGTCTGTTTATAATTTCTATTTCTTCCTGGTTTAGTCTCAGAGGGTTGTGCTTTTCTAAGAGTGTGTCCATTTCTTCCAGGTTGTCCATTTTATTGGTATAGATTTGCTTGTAGTAATCTCTCATGATCCTATATATTTCTGCAGTGTCAGCTGTTACTTCTCCTTTTTAATTTCTAATTCTGTTGATTTGAGTCTTCTCCCTTTTTTTGTGTGATGAATCTGGCTAATCTTTTACCAATTTTGTTTATCTTCTCAAAGAACCAGCTTTTAGTTTTACTGATCTTTGCTATTGTTCCCTTCATTTCTTTTTCATTTATTTCTGATCTGATCGTTATGATTTCTTTCCTTCTGCTAACTTTGGGTTTTTTTTGTTCTTCTTTCTCTAATTGTTTTAAGTGTAAGATTAGGTGGTTTATTTGAGATGTTTCTTGTTTCTTGAGGTAGGATTGTATTGCTATAAACTTCCCTCTTAAAACTGTGTTTGCTGCATCCCATAGGTTTTGGGTCATTGTGTTTTCATTGTCATTTGTTTCTAGGTATTTTTTGATTTCTTCTTTGGTTTCTTCAGTGATCTCTTGGTTACTAAGTACTGTGTTGTTTAGCCTCTATGTGTTGGTATTTTTAAGTTTTTTTCATGTAATTGATATCTAGTCTCATAGCGTTGAGGTCGGAAAAGATACTTGAAACAATTTCAATTTTCTTAAATTTACCAAGACTTGATTTGTGACCCAAGATATGATGTTTCCTGGAGAATGTTCCATGAGCACTTGAGAAGAAATTGTATTCTGTTGTTTGGGGATGGAATGTCCTATAAATATTAATTAAGTCCATCTTGTTTAATGTATCATTTAAAGCTTGTGTTTCCTTATTTTTTTTCATTTTGGATGATCTGTCCATTGGTGAAAGTGAGGTGTTCAAGTCCCCTACTATGTTTGTGTCACCATCGATTTCCCCTTTTATGGCTGTTAGCATTTGCCTTATGTATTGAGGTTCTCCTATGTCGGGTGCATAAATATTTACAATTGTTAGATCTTCTTCTTGAATCTAACCCTTGATCATTATGTAGTGTCCTTCTTTGTCTCTTGTAATAGTCTTTATTTTAAATCTATTTTGTGTGATATGAAAAGTGCTACTCCAGCTTTCTTTTGATTTCCATTTGCATGGTATATCTTTTTCCATCCCCTCACTTTCAGTCTGTATGTGTCCCTGGGTCCAAAGTGGGTCTCTTGTAGACAGCATATATGTTGGCATTGTTTTTGTATCCATTCAGCCAGTCTATGTATTTTGGTTGGAGCATTTAATCCACTTACATTTAAGATAGTTATTGATATGTATGTTCCTATTACCATTTTCTTAATCGTTTTGGATTTGTTCTTGTAGGTCTTTTCATTCTCTTGTGTTTTCTGCCTAGAGAAGTTCCTTTTGCAATTGTTGTAAAGCTGGTTTGGTGGTGCTGAATTCTCTTAACTTTTGCTTGCCTGTAAGGGTTTTAATTTCTCCATCAAATCTGAATGAGATCCTTGCTGGTTTGAGTAATCTTGGTTATAGCCTTTTCTCTTTCATCACTTTAAGTATGTCCTGCCACTCGCTTCTGGCTTGTAGAGTTTCTGCTGAAAGATCAGCTGTTAACCTTATAGGCATTCCCTTGTATGTTATTTGTTGTTTTTCCCTTGCTGCTTTTAATAATTTTTCTTTGTATTTCATTTTGACAGTTTGATTAATATGTGTGTTGCAGTGTTTCTCCTTGGATTTATCCTGTATGGGACTCTCTGCACTTCCTGGACTTGATTGACTATTTCCTTTCCCATATTAGGGAAGTTTTCAACTATAATTTCTTCAAATATGTTCTTAGTCCCTTTCTTTTTCTCTTCTTCTTCTGAGACTCCTATAATTCAAATGTTGGTGCATTTAATGTTGTCCCAGCAGTCTCTGAGACTGTCCTCAATTCTTTTCATTCTTTTTTCTTTATTCTGCTCTGTGGTAGTTATTTCCACTATTTTATCTTCCAGGTCACTTATCTGTTCTTCTACCTCAGTTATTCTGCTACTGAATCCTTCTAGAGAATTTTTAATTTCATTTATTGTGCTGTTCATCATTGTTTGTTTGCTCTTTAGTTCTTCTAGGTCCTTGTTAAATGTGCCTTGTATTTTCTCCATTCTATTTCCAAGATTTTGGATCATCTTTACTATCATTACTCTGAATTCTTTTTCAGGTAGACATCCTATGTTCTCTTCATTTCTTTGATCTGGTGGGTTTTTACCTTGCTCCTTCATCTGCTGTGTATTTCTCTGTCTTCTCATTTTGCTTAACTTACTGTGTTTGGGGTCTCCTTTTGCAGGCCACATGTTTGTAGTTCCTGCTGTTTTTGTTGTCTGCTCCCAGTGGGTTATGTTGGTTCAGTGGGTTGTGTAGGCTTCCTTGTGGTGGGGACTGGTGCCTGTGTTCTGGTGGATGAGCCTGGATCTCATCTTTCTGGTGGGCAGGACCACGTCCAGTGGTGTATTTTGGGGTGTCTGTGACCTTATTATGATTTTGGGCAGCCTCTCTGCTAATGGGTGGGGTTTTGTTCCTGTCTTGCTTGTTGTTGGCATAGGGTGTCCAACAATGTAGCTTGCTGGTCATTGAGTGGAGCTGGGTCTTAAGCGTTGAGATGGAGATCTCTGGGAGAGCTTTCACCGTTTGATATTATGTGGAGCCAGGACATCTCTGGTGGACCAATATCCTGATCTCAGCTCTCCCACCTAGAGGCACAGGCCTGACACCCAGACAGAGCTCCAAGACCCTGTCTGTCACATGGCTCATCAGAAAAGGGAGAAAAAAAGAAAGAAAGAAAAAAATAAAATAAATTTATTAAAATAAAACAGTTAAAAAATCATTAAAAGTAAAAAAAATTAAAAAGTAATAAATAAAAAGAAAGAAAGAAAGAAGAGAGCAATGAAACCAAAAAACAAATCCACCAATGATAACAAGTGCTAAAAAGTATACTAAAAAAAAAAAAAATGTGGACATACAGAACCCAAGGCAAATGGTAAAAGCAAAGCTATACAGACAAAATCACACAAAGAAACATACACATACACACTCACAAAAAGAGAAAAAGAAAAAATAATCTATATATTAAAAAAAAGAAGAGAGCAACCAAATCAATAAGCAAATCTACCAATGATAATAAACTCTAATTGCTAAACTAAGATAAACATAAAACCAGAAACAAATTAGATGCAGAAAGCCAACCTCAAGTCTGCAGTTGCTCCCAAAGTCCCCTGCCTCAATTCTGGGATGATTCATTGTCGATTCAGGTATTCCAGAGATGCAGGGTACATCAAGTTGATTGTGGAGATTTAATCCACTGCTCCTGAGGCTGCTGGGAGAGATTTCCCTTTCTCTCCTTTGTTCACACAGCTCCCGGAGTTCAGCTTTAGATTTGGCCCTACCTCTGCATGTAGGTCACCTGAGGACATCTTTTACCCACCCAGAGATGACAGGGTTAAAGTAGCTCTGGCTCACTCAGGCAGGAGGGAGGGAGGGGTACGGAATGCGGGGCAAGCCTAAGGTGGCAGAGGCCAGAGTGACGTTGCAACAGCCTGAGTCACGCTGTGTGTTCTCTGGGGGAGGTTGTCCCTGGATCATGGGACCCTGGCAGTGGTGGACTGCACAGGCTCCTGAGAGGGGAGGTGTGGAGAGTGACCTGTGCTTGCACACAGGCTTCTTGGTGGCTGCAGCAGCAGCCTTAGCATTTCACGTCGGTCTCTGGTGTCCACACTGATAGCCACAGCTCGCACCCGTCTCTGGATCTAGTTTAGGCAGTGCTCTGAATACCCTCTCCTCGTGCACCCTGAAACAATGGTCTCTTGCCTCTTAGGTAGGTCCAGACTTTTTCCTGGACTCCCTCCTGGCTAGTTGTGGTGCACTAACCCCCTTCAGGCTGTGTTCATCCAGCCAACTCCAGTCGTCTCCCTGGGATCTGACCTCCGAAGCTGGAGCCTCAGCTCCCAGTCCCCACCTGCCCCGGCGGGTGAGCAGACAAGCCTCTTGGGCTGGTGAGTGCTGGTCGGCACTGATCCTCTGTGTGGGAATCTCTCCACTTTGCCCTCTGCACCCCTGTTGCTGCGCTCTCCTCTGTGGCTCCGAAGCTTCCCCCTTCCGCCACCCGCAGTCTCTGCCCGCAAAGGGGCTTCCTAGTGTGTCGAAACCTTTCCTTCTTCACAGTTCCCTCCCAGAGGTGCGGGTTCTGTCCCTATTCTTTTGTCTCTGTTTTTTCTTTTTACTTTTGCCCTACCCAGGTACGTGGGTATTTTCTTGCCTTTTGGGAAGTCTGAGGTCTTCTGCCAGTGTTCAATAGGATTTGTTACATGTACAGAAATACATGTAGATGTATTTCTGATGTATTTGTGGGGAGGAAGGTGATCTCCACGTCTCACTCCTCCACCATCTTGAAGGTCTCCCTAACATACCTTTTAGGGACATTTACATATTTAGAAAAAATTCAAAGAAAAGCAAGGGGTGAAGAACAAATTCCAGAAAGCTGTTACTTTTTGCAGAAGATGCAATTAAGGAGGAGAGCATAGAATATTTAGATATGTTCTGTTACGTAACCTGGATTTTGGATACATGGCTAGTTTTTATATTGTTAAAATGATTAATAAATTGTACTCCTATATGATGTTTTCTTTTATAGGTATGATATTTTTATAAAATACTTGAAACATATGTCAAAATATTTTATTTACTATGACTATATTCTATAAACCAATTAAAGAATTTTAAGTATATATCATATCGTGTTTTTTGGAATATCTTATTTTTCTTAACATATATTATCAGAGTTGTAACTGTACATTTTAAAATAATTTCTATCCATGGAAATGCAGAAAATAAGGAAAGATTTGATAGCCCATGCTCTCTGTCACCTTCAGCACTTTGCTGATGTGGTACATTTATCTTTCCACCATCTACCCATTTATCCATCCATCTGCCCAACCACTCATTCATCAATCTTTCCATCTATCTGTCCATCCAACCATCTATCATTCATCAACCTACTCATCCATCCATCCATCCACCCATTTATGTGCATAATCCTCTAACCATTCATCAATCCACCCATTTATCCATCTATCATACATTCATCCATCAATCCTTCAAGCACTTACAGGGCCCCTGCAGCTTTTATCAATATATACTTTAACAAGAAACATAGGTATTTACAAGTAACTAAGTTGTGATATATGCTAAGAAAAGGAAATACAGCTGAAAATCATAGAATATAAAAGGGAAGATCTAGTTTGGGAAATGAGAAGGTTAGTTAACATCTAATTTTTAATTCCTTAGCTTAGTATTTTGTTAGATTAATTGAAATCACTTTCTTTAGAAAGATTTTTCTTACCTCCCATGCCTGAGATGCTGCAACATTCCTAAAATCACACAATCAGAATGAACAGAGATGTTCACTGTGCCTGGGTCTCTGGAAACTACCTTCCTCTCACATGCCATTTTGGAAGCTTCAGATTTGTGCTACAAAGGCCCTTGAGTGACTCAAAGTCATAGGAATGTTCAACAGAATTTTATTAAGATCATTGAATAACAATGTGTAGAAATAAATACAAATAAATCAATGTCATGTAATAGGTTAGTCAAAAATATTATGATCTTATTGTGCATAGAAATATAGGTGCTATGGAGTACTTAAAATGTTAAGAACGATGTAGTCACAATATTTGACAGACTCCTTTGTTCAAGTCACTTTGAATTAGATTTCTGTATCTCATGATCAGAAGAAACAAATCCATTGACGTGTAATTAAACATTTCAAAAGGGTAAGGCTGAAGTTCAAGCACAGAAAGACTCAGGCTGTCATCATCATTGTCAGCAGATGTCCACAAAATTCTTATACTCTGAAGGTTAGCAGGTGAAGACACACATAAATAATAATTTGTCACTGCTCTAAAATCATATTTAAGAGTTGGTTTGTTAATCACTGCTTGCGTTTTTCCATTCTGAGCAAATTACACAAAGTGAAACTTAGGCAACCACTCAATTACCAATTACAGCAGGAGAGGCTGGAGAGATTAGATGTAAAAATCTTATGCTTTGTGATGACCTAGAGGGGTGGGATAGGGAGGGTGGGAGGGAGACGCAAGAGGGAGGAGATATGGGGATATACGTGTACATATAGCTGATTCATTTTGTTGTACAACAGAAACTAACACAACATTGTAAAGCAATTATACTCCAATAAAAATATATAAGTATAAAAATTATACTCCAATAAAAAAAATCTTATGACTTCAGGCAGCAGGTTGGGGGCTCTGATGAGATTCCTGTCCCAATGTCCTCAAAAAGAATGTTAATCATTGAGAAGGGAGATAAGAGAAAAATTCTACAAAGAAACTAAAGAAGTGAGTAAGATTTTTTTTTAAGAATGTCTTTTCTTACATAAAAGGTGACAGACTATACCAGAAGGAGTCATTTGCATCATAAAAAACTGCAGAAATGAACTAGGCTAAGCCAAAGGTGTTGTGGGGCTTGCAGTCCGCAGAGGTGCTCACACATTTTAATAAGTTCAAGTTTTAAGACTGGGTCTGGATACATTGGAATCAGCATGCGTGTGGAAGTCAAAGAAAACCTACCCTGCAACAAAATCTTTGTGAGTTTCTTAATGATCTTCAGCCTCATGCCTTGCCTGTAACTACTAATTCGATTACCAAAACAAGGCAGGCTGCTTCTCTGTTTCTCCAGTGTCTTTTTGGTAAAATTGGAGTGATAACACCTATCTCTGAGTTCTTGTGAAAATTAAGTACAATAAGGAAAGCAAAGGGTCTGCTTAACTGTAGGTTCCTCGGGTGAGTCACCCCTGCCCCTCTCAATATTAAAAATGAAAAAATCATTTTAACATTGGAACATGCAGATTAGACTCCTCAAGAATTATGAATTCTAATAATATTTGTCTCTCAAATAAAAGAACAATTGGGGAGAAAATTGCATCCAGCCAAATCCATTTGAAATGGATGAGAGTTGAGCAGCAAATAATGAAGAAAAATGTAGACAGATACAAAAAGGGACTGGGACCATTTTCCTGCTAATAGGTGTCACAGACAGTTCATTACTGATAAATGTAGAATAATGATGTCCTTAATGAGTCTTTTCACGCACAAATTCATCATAAAACAAGAGGATGAGGTAAAACAAAAAGTCTTTGAATAGCATTCATGCAGCATGGAAAGCAAGGATAATTTCACATCCCAAAAAGAGCTACAGAGTTAATGCAGTCTTCTGAGATTTTCTTCATTGTGTTTATTGGCAGCTTCCTAACTTAACAGCTTTTCTTCTAATATCTCAGCTTTTCTTCTAAAATTTCAACCTGCCACATGCTTTGGAGCACTTGAAAGACCCCAGAAGCTGAAGCTCTGTAGCGCTGTGCTTTAAGGTCTCTACAGCTCTTTATTACTTATTTGACCTTGAGCCATCTCTATCTGTGCCCTAACTTTCTCATTAGTAACATGAAGATAATGAGAGTTTTTTTGTGTGCTTCATCCTTGGTTGGTGTTATGGATTGAATTGTGTCCCCTCCAAAATTCATATGTTGATATACTACCCTATAGTACCTCAGAATGTGACTGTATTTGGAGTTGGGGTCATTAAAGAAGTAATGATTTAAAATGAGGTAGTTAGGGTGGGCCCTGATCCATATGAATAGTGTCCTTATAAGAAGAGGAAATTAGGACACAAGCACACACAAGGAAGGCCATGTGAGGACACAGGGAGAAGACAAACATCTACAAGACAATGAGAGTGACCTCAGAAGAAACCAACCCTACTGACACCTTGATCTTGAACTTCTATCCTCTAGAATTATTAAAAAGTAAATGTATCTTGAAGCCCACCAGTCTGGGGTATTCTTTTATGGTGGCCCCAGCACCACAATACAGTTACAGTGCTGAAAAAGTCAGGTGGTAATTTTTGTGCACCTTCTCCATAAATGGCACTTCCCTGAGCCTTTTTGACAGCTACAGATGAGAATGTCAGACACAGATGTTGTGTGGAAGTGCTTTCTGAATTAATAGTGCAAAACATGATAAACACTTTAAGGCTTATGTCCACTACTTTCTCCTGACTTCCATGTACATTGCATGTGGGGTCTTTCTGTGCAATGTTCTAAATAGTGGATTTTGCAAAAGTCCACTGTTTTGATGATGGAACCAAAGCAAACTGATCTAATTTCAGATCAACACAACTCAATGCCTGTGGCAGGTAGAATTCTAAGAAGGCAGCCAAGCCCCCTCCCTGACCCCAGTGCATATGCCCAATATAATCTCCTCCTTCTGAGAGTGAATAGGATTATGGTTTGATTAGTTTATGTTACATGGTAAAAGTGATCAAATACTCCCACGATAACAATATATTATATATAAGAGTCTGTCTTAGCAGAATGAAGGAAGAGCGTCTCTTGCTTTGTAGGAGAAAGTGGCTATGTTGTGAAACAGCCATATGACTAGGATCTGAGCTGGCCTCTAGGAGCTGAGAGCAACCTCTGTCCAAGAGCCAGAAAGAAAATAGGAACCTCAGTCCTACAAACCCAAGGAACTGAATTCTTCCAAGAGCCTGAATAACTTTGGAAGAGGACCTAGAGCCCCAGATAAGAACAAGGCTGTGGCCAGCACCTGGATTTCAGCCAGATCTGACCTGAGACCCTGAGTTGAGGACTCAGCTAACCCAGGCTCAGACACTTGGTCCAAGGAAATCTTGAGACAATAAGGTTGGTTGTTTAAAGCTGCTAAGTTAGTGGTAGTCTGTTACGGCAGAAATAGGAAACTAATGCGAGGCCAGAATGCTGATTCTCCCCTGCTCTTTACACAGTACCCATGCACAGACACACTCTCACACACAGACACACACATTATATTTAGGAAATTGTGTCTTAATTAGCATCCAGTCTTGTCTTGCAGAAGGTTTTCCTTCTTTTGGTAGAGAATCAGAAAACTTGATAAAAGAAAAGAAAACTGTCTCTGCCTCTCTCTGACCATGAAGGAAAGAAAATGTTCATACCCATATTTCAAGTCCAGAGACAGCTTAAAGGACCAGACAGGTTGGGTTGTAGAATGTCCTCAAGGAAAGAGACATTTATCACCAGCAGATTGTTCCTATTAAGTGATCAAATATCAGCCAAAAGAAACTTGTTTTTATAAGTAAAAAAAGAATAAATATAAATCCTAACTCTGTCATTTGCTATCTAAGCATGGCTAGTCTTTAATTCGCTAAATCCAAATTTTCTTATCTGTAAAATGGGAACTATAATGTCCATCTCATGAGATTTTCATTTTTATTGAAATACAATTTTGTGCCTTAAAATTCACCATTTTAAAGTATACAGTTCAGTGGTTTTATGTATAAAGTTTTGCAGCCATCATCATTATCTAATTCCAGACATTTTCATCACCCCCCTAAGGATCCTCTTTACGCAAAAGCAATCACTCTCCATCCCCCTCTCACCAGTTCTTAGCAACCACTAATTTACTTTCACTCTCTATGTATTTTTCTATTCTTGATATTTTATATAAATAGAATCATACAATATGTGGCCTTTTGTGTCTGTTTTCTTTTCACTTAGCATAATGTTTTCAAGGTTCATCCATTTTGTAAATTCATGAGGTTTTGTAATTAAAAGAAAAATCTCAATCTAGAGCTTGGCTCCCTGTGAGGCATCAGTAAATGTCAGTTATTATTATTAATGAGATAAATATTATAGAACTATGGATGAGTAGCTTTTGAAGACTAGAGATAATTTCAACCCATCATTACATGCAATATAGACATCCTTACTCACAACATCCTTGCAGCAATGCCCTTCAACTTTTTCTTGAAAATATCCAGCCATTAAGAACTCACTATTGCAAAAGACAGAACTCCCCCATGGCTGCACGATTCTGACTACTGAAAAATTAATCTTCACATTGAAACAAAGTCTGCCTTCTCTCAACTTCTACTAATTAGCTCTTTTTATGGCTTGAATTGTGTTTCTAGAAGAAAAGATATGTTGAACCAAACACCCAGCACTTTGCAGATATACTCAGGTTAAGATGAGGTCATCAGAGTGGACCATAACCCAACATGACAGATGTCCTTATCAAAAGGGAAATTTGGAGACAGATACACACAGAGAAGCTTCCTCGTGAACATAAAAGGGTGATGTTTCTATAAGCCAAGAAATACCAAAGATGGCCAACAAACTACCAGAAACTAGGAGAGAGACCTGGCACAGACTCTCCCTCACAGCCCTCAGAAGGAACCAACCCTGCCAACACCTTGATCTCAGACTTCTAGTTTCAAGAACTGTGAGACAATAAATTTCTATTGCTTAAGCCACCGAGTTTGTGGTACCATTAGAGCAGCCCTAGAAAACTAACACAGCCCTGTAATTTTTGCTCAAGTGCCAAACAGATTGCCTTTTTCTACACGTGATAATCTTTCAAATATTGGATGTCAGCTCACCTGTTCCATCTTGAGGGCTCTTCCTCTCCAGGAATGATCGTGTTCTTCCAGCTGTGTGACCTCCTCTCTGCTATGGTCTCCTGCTCTTCTCTGCCTGTGCAGTGGCTTATAAGTAAATGAAAGTTTTCAAAGTGCTTATTGAGCCTTGAACAGTACATATTCTTAATATATCAAATATTCCCTTTTGCCATTTTGTTCGAATCATGGGGGTCTACCTGCTGCAAGGAAAGACCCATATTATTTGACACCTGCTGGAATTTGAACAAACTCAATAAATAAGGTTGGCATAATCAAGGCAGGGCTGCCTAGAGTAAAGCTTCCTCCAAAACTATTCCTAATACTATTCATCATTATTACTTCTCTCATTCTAGTCAGGCCATCACCTAGATTTCTGCAATAACCTCCTAATTGCTCTTACCATTCTTGTCCCCCTTACAGGTCATCATCTATCCTATAGCCAGAACAATCTCCCTAAAACACAAGTTAGATTAAAGATTAACGCATTTGTGTGCATTTTTCACTGCAAAGACACTACAATCCTTGCCTTGGACTACATTGTCCTATATAATACAGCCCCATGCACCCTCTCCAATCTCACCTCCTGTCATTCTCTCCGTTCACCAGCACATCTCCTCTACTCCTGAACACAAAATGTCATTCCCACCTCTCCATTCTTACTATCAATCCCTCTTCATGGAACACTTCCCTCTCTTTCCATCTTCTCATCTTTATGGCTAGATTTCTCATCATTGAGGCCACAACTCAAATGCCCCCTTTCCAGAGCTGCCTCATTTGGCCATCCTAACTAAAGTAGTAACCCCACTCTATCCTAAGATTCTGAGGTGTGAGCATGGGTGTGTGTATGTGTGTGTACATGAGCATGCCTACCTGAATTTCCTATTTTCCAAAATTGTCTGATATATTTATGTTCATTATCTATTTTATTCATAACTATATTCCCAGCATTGAGAAAAATGTCTGGCATGTATTAGTTGCTCATTGAATACTTGTTGAAAGAAAGAATAAATATATGAGTAAATCAGAGTTGGTAGAAAAATGAATTGGGAGATGAAATTTGGAGCAGGAACACTCCTGAATTATACACAAAATTGTTGTAGTGAGGACGTGTGGCAACTGTTCTTGGAGGGAAGTTGCAGTTGGAAACCAGGCTTGATGAGGTGAAAGCATCTGTCATGTGCCGTGATATCCTCTCCTCCCTCCTTTCAAGCTTTTATGTAACATCCAACGGGTTAAGAATAAGGAATCTGGTAAAGAACAAGCAAGTTCAGACACTTCAGGAGTCCAAATTCACAAACACAGGGCTTAGACTGGAGCAATTACTTTACTCTGAACGTTGTTCCAGGACCCAGATGGGGTCTTAAATATGTCACCTGAGGAAGACGAGAAACACAGAGTTATGGTTTCCCAGCACTTCTCTGGCCATTCATCTTCCAGGAGCTACTGAATATCTGACAGTTTTGTTCCCTAGCTGTTGATCAAACATCGAGCCTCTTTGGAAAACAATCTGCCAGACAGGGAATGATTGTTAAAACAGGCACAGACAATCCCCAAACAGAGAGCCAGGAGCCTGGCCCAGAGGCGGCCCAGCCTCAAACAAATCAGCTCCCAATGAGATCCACTGAGCGAGAAATGGCTCACTGCACACCACCTTATGCTCCACACCATCTGGCTCCCCACATGCCCTTCCTTGCTGAGTTTTAATTTCCGAGTCAGACGCACTGCCACAATTATGTTTTATTTCCTTTTATGCATCCTGCTGTGGGAACACTGAAGCTTCTGGTAATTAAACGTCTACTTTGTGAACAGTGAGGAAGTTTCTGCACTTAACCATTGCTCTATTTGCTGAAGATACAGCAGGGGGGAAAAATATCTCAGGATTTTAGCACCTTAGATAGACCCCAGGTCACCGGGACACTGACCCATTAACTCTAGAAGCACATCTATAGTGAGAGAAAGGGGGCATTTGGAGTTTGATGAAGTTCTGGCTTATCCTCTTTTTGCACACTGTGTGCCTTTCAACCACTCTCTGTTCTGGGAGCCAGTTTCTCTGTGATTTCCCAACCATAGAAGGAGAAAAACATGTAAGATAGAGGTAAATTTCAATAAGATAAAAGATGCCAATATGTTTTATTGGCATGTGTTCTAAGCTCCATCCTTTGTTTCCTTAAACATATGACCAACTCACACTGCTGGTCCTATGATATCCAGAGAAGAGTTTTATCTGACATGCACACCTTTAAAAAAAAGTAAACAAAATTTGATTTGAAAATCAAAGAATTTCACGTTTTTGGTAATTTCCAATTTACCTTGAAAAATTGGAAGATCTGATAATATGAAGAACACATTTTTACATGGCAACAATCAGCTGGAGCTGAGGTACTCCTTTAGCAAGAGAGCCTGTGGACCAGCAGTTTCTCAAAATTTTAAGTGCAGCTTTGTCACCTGGGCATCTTGTTTAAATACAGATGATCTGGTGTGGGGCCCCAGCTTGTGTATTTCTATCAATTACCTGAGATATGGACACAGGTGGGAGTGGAGCCTGTTTGGAGCAGAGAGGGCTTGGACTGCCTGAGCACATTATATCTTTTTGTTCCCCTCCCCGTTGTCTTCCAACCTCAGTACCAATCAACAGGTTCCATTTATTATTACACTTGCTTTATTGTTCTTTTATATTAGGAATATATTTTTCTAGACCTGGCCCACTTCACTCATTTGTCACCTGCCAACCTAAGAATACATTGTTTTTTTTTTTTGCTGTACGCGGGCCTCTCACTGTTGCGACCTCTCCCATTGAGGAGCACAGGCTCCGGACATGTAGGCTCAGCAGCCATGGCTCACGGGCCCAGCCGCTCCATGGCATGTGGGATCTTCCCGGACCGGGGCATGAACCCGTGTCCCCTGCATCGGCAGGCGGACTCTCAACCACTGCGTCACCAGGGAAGCCCCTAAGAGTACATTTGAATATTTAACTCAACTTTAAAGGGTGTTTGGTAACCCTTGACTGGTTGAATCAGTCAAAGTCCCACCAGGAAGAAAGGTATCATCAACTATTTTTAATGGGGAGAATTTGGGTTGTACATGTTATGGTTTAACAGATGGTGAGTTAGCACAGCTTTAGCAACAGCTGGCAAGATGGAATCCAGGGGTGGCAGGATCAAACGGGGGAGGCAGTGTCACCAGAGATACAGGGTCCCTTGGCAGACACTGGGACCTTGATGAGCCTGTCAGGCAGAAGCTGGGGTCACAAAGAAAATGCAGCTGCTGTGAGGGATGCTGCTTGGGGCAGACAGGAAAGGTGAGGTGCCCTTGTTTCTCTCTTTCACAAAGATACAAACTCCACTAGTGTCCCCTGTTAGATGAAGCAAGCTGAAAACCACTGGTATAGGAGCCAGAAAAAATGTAGCCTGCAAGGGACAGAATCTGCTCCCATATGAAGCAGAAAAGAACTGGAGTAAATTTGGATCAGAAGAGAGGGAAATCATGTTTCGCACTCTATACTTGGGTATATCCTCACTGTTGGCAAGAGGAAGGAAGGTCTTGGACCAGATTTCTGAAGAGCCAAAATATTTTCCCATACTTCCTTAAAAATGAAAGACAAAAATCATACCACCTTTTAGTACCTACATATTAAATATAATTTTTTGCAACACTTTTGAAAAATTGGAAAAATCATTTGCTTAGACATGAACAGAACTGTGCTCTGGTCCAAAAATTGCCATACAATGAGTTTTTTGACATACAAAAAACTGTAAATGTTTAATGTATACAACTTGATTTGTTTGACGTTAAGCATACCCCAGTGAAACTATTATCACGATCAATGGCCTAAACTTATCCACCACTTCAAAAATTTGCCTGCCCTCTTTATTTTTTTGTGTTGTTTTTTTTTCTTTCCTTTTGTGAAAAAAACACTTAATATAAGATCTATCATCTTAGCAAAAATTTAAGTATAAAATAATTTTTATCCATAGGCACTATGTTGTACAGTAGATCTCCAGAACTTACATGCTTACTTACCCTGCATAACTAAAATTTTGCACCCTTTGACCAACACCTCCCATATTCCCTCCTCCCCATAGCCCCTGGCAACCACCTGGCAACTACTCTCTGCTTCTGTGAATCTGACTATTTCCACATGGTTTGACTAGATTCTGCATGTAAGTGAGATCATGCAGTACTTGTCTTTCTGTGTCTGGCTTATTCCACTTAGCATAATATCCTCCAGACTCAACCATATGGTTGCAAATGGCAAGATATTCTTTTTTTAAGTCTTAATAATATCCCATTGTATGTATACACCACATTTTCTTTATCCATTCATCTGTCAATGGCATTTAGGTTGTTTCCATATCTTGATTATTGTGCATAACACTGCAATGAACATGAGAGTGCAGATATCTCTTTGAGATCCAGATTTCAATTCCTCTGGATAATGTCTGGAAGTGGGATTGATGGATCAAATGGTAAAGAATTGTCAGATGATTACTAAGTGTCCTTGGTAAGTTGATCTGACCAGTTTGGCTACCACATACTTATTTGTTAATTGATAATAATGATTCCTTCTCTATTTACTTTATAAGACTTTTGTAAAAAATAATATTAAAAAGTATTTATCTTATTTATTCATTCAATTAGCAGTTAATCAATTCCAAGCACCATAGTTTCTACTAGTAGGAGGGTATCTCCAGTAAGAAGGTACCTGAAACCCCATTCTCCATCAGGCATTATGTTAAAGGTCCTACATGTGCTTCCAAAGCTCCTGGGCTCCCCTGTTACATTGGCCAGAGTCCAGTTAGGAGACAGAAACCACACCAGTAATTGAACAGGGAAATTTTAATGTAAAAGATTATCAATTTAAAGCAGGACATTAATGACTAATGGACATCTATAGCAAAGCACTTGTATAATATACAGTATTAAGCATTTTTTTCTCCCTATTAGAGTGGGAATTTCTTTAGAGCAGGAGCTGTGCCTCTAGGTAATCCTTTTAAACCTAGAACCCCACTTCTCTCCAGACCTAAGTACAATATTTGGCACCCAGTGACTGTTGAATGATTATTGAGGAAATGAATGTATGAGAACTTTTTAAAGGGACGTAGAGGTTCAAACTATTAAAATGTGTAGCTACACATGCCTTAGGGTAGTTCTGGACAAAGACCAATGAGAGGAAGGTGGAAGGATGGGAAGGAACATTGCAGAGAGTGCAGCATCAACAAACACAAGAGGAATGAGAAAACAAGGAATATCCTGGAAACTACTAGTTACCCATCTTTTTAAAGCATCTGTTTTGAGAGAGAAAGTAGCGGAATATAAATTTGGAGAGAGAGGGAAATATGCCAGGAGAAGGAGTTCAGATCTTGTCTAGTATAAGGGGAGCTCCTGAAGAATTTGGGTAGGGGCCATGATAAGATAAGAAATGTGTGGGGATAGGTCATCCTGGCACTCTAGGAATGGTGCTTTGTTTGACTGGAAAAGGCTGTACTTTGGGGAAGTGTTGCATTTTATGTATACAGACACAAGTAAGTCAATCAAAGAAAACCAATTCAAAAGCAAGAAGTAAAAAAGGAATTGTAAGGACTTGTTATTAGGAATCCTACATGGTTAATTCAAATATGATAAACAATACTGGAAACATTTTTATATTTCTTAAAAGCTGTGTAGCCAAAAGAATTAAACATTTAACACACACTCTTGAACTTTTTTCAAAGAAATGACTACCAAGTGATAAAGAATAGGCATTCAAATTGACCAAAATATAGTGCATTTCCACTGTTCTCAGTGGGGGCTGTATTAATAGATTTGAAAGCAAAGCTCAAGTTCACTATATGTGAATTCCAACAAAGTCAGATAAAATAGACCTCTCCTTCTACTTCCTTTACACCTTCCCTATAAAGTCACACATGAACATCAAATACACTGGAACCAATACCATTTTAGATAAAATTTCTTTAAGCTCTCAGATTTAGCAAGTTGGCTATTCACTTAACTCCACTGAGCCTTAGTTTTCTCATCTGTAAAAAGGGCACAATTTTTCTCTTTTCATGGATTATACAGTATTCCTATTAAAAGCATTTTTCTTTAAGAAACAATATAATTTTGTGAAAAAAGTGTTTATAAAAAACACTATATTCTTACCTTGTATACACTCTTGATTCATAGTAGATCATAAATTAGTGGAATCCTAGGGTAGTATACCCAATCATAAAGTGGAAATGGTATATATTTCTATATTCTATTGCTATACTTAAGTAAAAAATGGATCAGTAGGGCCTGTCCATGTAACAGAGAAGCATTTACTATTAAAAAAAAAGATTTTATTTCTTGAGAAAAACAAATCCCCTCTAACTTTGGGAACTAGTCATTTATTTAGCTCTGCCTAATTAAAACCAAGTTTCTAAGGCTAGAACATCTCATAAATTTTGCCATGCAATGAACATATAGTTTTATTTATTATTTAATTAAATTAGCTACAACTTGATATTTGCATTCATATCAATTATCCTCTGAAGTGTTTTGGTGCTTCAGTTGATATTCACATTTCCTCTAAATGAGCAACAGTTCCCTGATCAGTAGAAAAAGTGGAAACTAGGAACACTTAATTCAGATGGCTGATGTCAGTATTAACTGAGATCATGTTTGTAAACTGCTTATGGTGAGCCATGCATGTGGTATTTGAGAAATAGTGGCCACTAATATTGTTTTTAATTATGTTCCATTGCTGCCATTGATGAAAGCCCTTAGAACATTGTGTAGCACACAAAAGTAATTGATCAATAATTTAAAATTATCTTCTATTAGTCTAAATGATGCATGATATGTGATTTATGGGTTGAGGGTGGAGAAGAGAATATTAAGACATAATACTCCATGTCCTGATGTACTCTTAATGAAAGTGTTTAAATGAATGTCTATTATGATCTTTTTAAAAGATCAATCATATGGATCACCCATCTATGTATACATAATGAAGCAATTCAAACCATATAGGAGATTTCAAATAGTCTCCTCTTTCTCTTATATAGTTTATTTTATTTTATTTTTTGGTGAGAGAAACTTTCATTTAAAGATTGCCAGTAGAACTTCTGTTCTCTCTCTCTCTCTCTCTCTTTCTCTCTCTCTCTCTCTCTCTCTGTGTGTGTGTGTGTGTGTGTGTGTGTGTATGTGTTTTAAGTTAAACAGAAAGAATATCAGTTGGAGTAAATGGTGTTCATTCAATTGAAGGACCTCAAGGTTACTCTTTAGTTTTGTGAATATGAGGTAGGTAGGCATCCATACTTATACAGAAATATTATTAACATGATTTTTTTCTTAGAAAGTAACTTCTTCATATAGCTTAAAGGCTGCTGGAGAGAAGGATGGAAAACAAATTCTCTGAAGTCCCTTGAAAGTAAGAGGAAAGAGATAGAATGCCTGCTATACAGTAAGAGCTCAAAAATATGTGTTGAAAAAAACCAATAAATAAATGAATCCTGATTGTTTCTCTTTTTTTAAGCTTCAACAATACTACTTATAGACATTGTTATTGAAGTTTGGATAAATAGTTACTGATAAACTTTTAGTAAGAATGTAAATTGGTACAATGTTTGGGAAACCTAGTGTGCAATATAGAGCAAATGCTTTTAAATGCCTCTACCCATTATGGTTAAGGTGAACTAGTTTTGTGCAGATGGACATTCCCACTGTAAAAAAAAAAAATTAAAATGCTAGAAAAATTTTTTAATATATTTTAAGATGTCAGAGTACTATTAAAGCAGCAACTGCTTGGCCCAAAATCCATACAGCTGACCACTATATTTGGCACTACTTTTCATCTCAGTGGATTGGATTCTCCATTTCTCAAGAGCAGCTGGCAGACTAACAAGCAGAGGAAAGCTCCCAGCATCCTTATGGGTCTATGAGAGGAGGGACCTTGAAAAAATCTCAATTTAAAAAAATGTCATTCAGTTGGAACTCCACATGACTATGCACTAGAACAAGGCACCAGACTTCACAAAGACAGAATCCCAACCTCCAAGAGGAAGCTAAAGAAACATGATGAGTAAATATGATGGGGTATCCTGGATGGCATTCTGGGACAGAAAAAGACATTAGGTAAAAACAGAAGAAACCTGATCAAAGCACAAATTTTATTTATAATAATGTATCAATATCAGTTTATTAGCTGTAACAAACTACTATACTAATGTAAGATATTAGTAATAGGGGAAACTGAGTGTGGGGTATATGGAAGTGCTATGTGCTATCATTGCAATTTTTCTGTTAATCTAACTTTGTGTAGCTTAAAAGAGATACATTACAAATATAAGGATATAGAGAAACAGGAAGTAAACAGACATAGAGATATGTCATGGAAACATTCAACAAAAGAAGTCTGACAAGTATCCATATCAGAACAGTATAGTTAATTTTTTCACTTTAAATATTAAAAATTTAAATATTATTTTAAAATCTCAAAATAATGATATTTAAAAATTGCAAGAGAGAAAAAGGATATTTTATTATTTTAAAAGTACCTGTCCACTAGGCTTATATAGAAATTCTAATTATTTTTTTTCCTCTAACAATATGTCCCCCAAATGCATAGTGCAAATATTGACAGATTTAAGAGGATAATAATACAAATGTTCAATCATAGAATTTCAATTTCAATCATGGAAATTTTGTCACACACTTCTCAGTCACTGATAGAACAGGCATCAATAAAATCAGAGAAGCTAAGTATACTGAAGATTAAAAATAAAATTTAAAAATCCTGGAGGAGCTTCAAAATGGTGGAAGAGTGAGACACGGACATCACCTTCCTCCCCCCAAATACATCAGAAATACATCTACATGTGGAACAACTACAGAACACCTACTGAACGCTGGCAGAAGACCTCAGACCTCCAAAAAGGCAAGAAACTCCCGATGTACCTGGGTAGGGCAAAAGAAAAAAGAAAAAACAGAGACAGAAGAATAGGGATGGGACCTGCACCAGTGGGAGGGAGCCATGAAGGAGGAAAGGTTTCCACACACTAGAAGCCCCTGTGCGGGCGGAGACTGCGGGTGGTCGAGGGGAGAAGCTTTGGAGCTGCGGAGGAGAGCGCAGCAACAGGGGTGCGGAGGGCAAAGTGGGGAGACTCCCGCACAGAGGATCGGTGCCGACTGGCACTAACCAGCCCGAGAGGCTTGTGTGCTCACCCGCCGTGGTGGGCGGGGGCTGGGAGCTGAGGCTCAGGCTTCAGTTGGTTACCAGGGAGAGGACTGGGCTCAGCTGCATGAACACAGCCTGAAGGGGGCTAGTGCGCCACAGCTAGCTGGGAGGGAGTCCGGGAAAAGTCTCGAGCTGCTGAAGAGACAAGAGACTTTTCTTGCCTCTGTTTCACTGTGCGAGAGGAGAGGGGATTCAGAGCGCCACTTAAAGGAGCTCCAGACACAGGCACGAGCTGCGGCTATCAGCGCAGACACCAGAGACGGGCATGAAATGCTAAGGCTGCTGCTGCCTCCACCAAGAAGCCTGTGTGCGAGCACAGGTCACTATCCACACCCCCCTTCCCGGGAGCCTGTGCAGCCCGCCACAGCCAGGGTTCCGTGATCCAGGGACAACTTCCCCGGGAGAACGCAGGGTGTGCCGGTGTGCCTCAGGGTGGTGCAACGTCATGCTGGCCTCTGCCGCTGCAGACTCGCCCCGCATCCGTGCCCCTCCCTACCCCTGGCCTGAGTGAGCCAGAGCCCCCGAATCAGCTGCTTCTTTAACCCCTTCCTGTCTGAGCGAAGAACATATGCCCTCAGTCGACCTACACACAGAGGAGGGTCCAAATCCAAAGATGAACCCCAGGAGATTAGTGAACAAAGAAGAGAAATGGAAATTTCTCCCAGCAGCCTCAGGAGCAGCAGATTAAATCTCCACAATCAACTTGATGTACCCTTCTTCTGTGGAACACCTGAATAGACAACGAATCATCCCAAATTGAGGAGGTGGACTTTGGGAGCAATGATATATATTTTTTTTCCCTTTTTCTCTTTTTGTGAGTGTGCATGTGTATGTTCTGTGTGTGATTTTGTCTGTATAGTTTTGCTTTTACCATTTGTCCTAGGGTTATGTCTGTCCTTTTTCTTTTTATTATTACTTAATTTTTTTTCTTAATAATTATTTTTTATTTTAATAAATTTATTTTATTTTATCTTCTTCTTTCTTTCTTTTTTTCCTCCCTTTTATTCTGAGTCATGTGGAGGACAGGCTCTTGGTGCTCCAGCCAGGCATCAGGACTATGCCACTGAGGTGGGAGAGCCAAGTTCAGGACATGGTCCAAAAGAGACCGCCCAGCTCTGTAAAATATCAAACGGAAAAAATCTCCCAGAAATCTCCATCTCCATACCAAGACCCAGCTCCATTCAACCACGAGCAAGCTACAGTGCAGGACACCCTATGCCAAACAACTAGCAAGACAGGAACAAAACCCCATCCATTAGCATAGAGGTTGCCTAAAATCATAATAAGGCCACAGACACTCCAAAATACACCACCAGATGTGGAACTGCCCAACAGAAAGACAAGATCCAGACTCATCCACCAGAACACAGGCACTAGTCCCCTCCACCAGGAAGCCTACCCAATCCACTGAACCAACCTTAGCCACTGGGGACAGACACCAAAAAGAACAGGAACTATGAATCTGCAGCCTGCGAAAAGGGGACCCCAAACACAATAAGTTAAGCAAAATGAGAAGACAGAGAAACACATAGCAGATGAAGGAGCAAGGAAAAAACCCAGCAGACATAAGAAATGAAGAGGAATTAAGCAGTCTACCTGAAAAAGAATTCAGAATAATGATAGTAAAGATGATCCAAATCTTGGAAATTGAATGGAGAAAATACAAGAAACGTTTAACAAGGACCCAGATGAACTAAAGAGCAAACAAACAGTGATGAACAACAGAATAAATGAAATTAAAAATTCTCTAGAAGGGATAAATAGCAGAATAAAGAAAAAAGAATGAAAAGAATTGAGGACAGTCTCAGAGACTGCTGGGACAACATTAAATGCAACAACATTTGAATTATAGGGGTCCCAGAAGAAGAAGAGAAAAAGAAAGGGACTGAGAAAATATTTGAAGAGATTATAGGTGAAAACTTCCCTAATATGGGAAAGGAAATAGTCAATCAAGTCCAGGAAGAACAGAGAGTCCCATACAGGATAAATCCAAGGAGAAACAGGCCAAAACACATATTAATCAAACTATCAAAAATTAAATACAAAGAACAAATATTAAAAGCAGTAAGGGAAAAACAACAAATAACACATAAGGGAATCCCCATAAGGTTAACACCTGATCTTTCAGCAGAAACTCTGCAAGCCAGAAGGGAGTGGCAGGACATATTTAAAATGATGAAGGAGAAAAACCTACAACCAAAATTACTGTACACAGCAAGGATCTCATTCAGATTTGATGGAGAAATTAAGACCTTCACAGACAAGCAAAAGCTAAGAGAATACAGCACCACCAAACCAGCTTTACAACAAATGCTAAAGGAACTTCTCTAGGCAGGAAACAAAAGAGAAGGAAAATACCTACAATAATAAACCCAAAACAATTAAGAAAATGGTAATAGGAACATACATATCGATAATTACCTTAAATGTAAATGGATTAAATGCTCCAACTAAGAGACATAGACTGGCTGAATGGATACGAAAACATGGCCTGTGCATGTGCTGTCTACAAGGGACCCATTTCAGACCTAGGGACACACACAGACTGAAAGTGAGAGGATGGAAAAAGATATTCCATTGAAATGGAAATCAAAAGAAAGTGGGAGTAGCAATTCTCATATCAGACAAAAGAGACTTTAAAACAAAGACTATTACAGAGACAAAGAAGGACACTACATAATGATCAAGGGATCAATCCATGAAGAAGATATAACAATTGTAAATATTTATGCACACAACATAGAAGCACCTCAATACATAAGGCAAATACTAACAGCCATAAAAGGGCAAATCGACAGTAACACAGTCATAGTAGGGGACTTTACCACTCCACTTTCACCAATGGACAGGTCATCCAAAATGAAAATAAATAAGGAAACACAAACTTTAAATGATACATTAAATAAGATGGACTTAATTGATATTTATAGGACATTCCATCCAAAAAGAACAGAATCCACGTTCTTCTCAAGTGCTCATGGAACCTTCTCCAGGATAGATCATATCTTGGGTCACAAATCAAGCCTTGATAAATTTAAGAAAATTGAAATTGTATCAAGTATCTTTTTTGACAACAATGCTATGAGACTAGATATCAATTACAGGAAAAAATCTGTAAGAAATACAAACACATGGAGGCTAAACAACACACTATTTAATAACCAAGAGATCGCTGAAAAAATCAAGGAGGAAATAAAAAAAAAACCTACAATCAAATGACAATGAAAACACGATGAACCCAAACTGCAGCAAAAGCAGTTCTAAGAGGGAAGTTTATAGCAATACAATCCTACCTTAGGAAACAAGAAACATCTGAAATAAACAACCTAACCTTACACCTAAAGCAATTACAAAAAAACCCCAAAGTTAACAAAAGGAAAGAAATCATAAAGATCAGATCAGGAATAAATAAAAAAGAAATGAAGGAAACGATAGCAAACATCAATAAAACTAAAAGCTGGTTCTTTGAGCAGATAAACAAAATTGATAAACCATTAGCCAGACTTATCAAGAAAAAAAGGGAGAAGACTCAAATCAATAGAATGAGAAATTAAAAAGGAAAAGTAACACCTGACACTGCAGAAATACAAATGATCATGAGAGATTAGTACAAGCAACTGTATGCCAAAAAAAATGGACAACTTGGAAGAAATGGACAAATTCGTAGAAATGCACAACCTTCCAAGACTGAAGAAATAGAAAATATGAACAGACCAATCACAAGCACTGAAATTGAAACTGTGATTAAAACTCGTCCACCAAACAAAGCCCAGGACCAGATGGCTTCACAGGCGAATTCTATCAAACATTTAGAGAAGAGCTAACACCTATCCTTCTCAAACTCTTCCAAAATATAGCAGAGGGAGGAAAACTCCCAAACTCATTCTATGAGGCCACAATCACTCTGATACCAAAACCAGAAAAAGATGTCACAAAGAAAGAAAACTACAGACCAATATCACTGATGAAAATAGATGCAAGAATACTCAACAAAATACTAGCAAACAGAATCCAACAGCCCATTAAAATGATCACACACTATGATCAAGTGGGGTTTATGTCAGGAATGCAAGACTTCTTCAATATATGCAAATCAATCAACGTGATACACCACATTAACAAATTAAAGGAGAAAAACCATATGATCTTCTCAGTAGATGCAAAGAAAGCTTTCAACAAAATTCAACACCCATTTATGATAAAAATCCTCCAGAAAGTAGGCATAGAGGGTACATTCCTCAACATAATAAAGGCCATATATGACAAACCCACAGCCAACTTGTTCTCAGTGGTGAAAAAATGAAACCATTTCGTCTAAGATCAGGAACAAGACAAAGTTGCCCACTCTCACCTATTATTCAACACAGGTTTGAAAATTTTAGCCACAGCAATCAGAGAAGAAAAAGAAGGAAAAGTGATCCAAATTGGAAAAGAAGTAATAAAGCTGTCATTCTTTGCAGATGACATGATACTATACATAGAGAATCCTAAAGATGCTCCCAGAAAACTACTAGAGGTAATCAATGAATTTGGCAAAGTAACAGGATACAAAATTAATGCACAGAAGTCTCTTGCATTCCTATACACTAACGATGAAAAATCTGAAAGTGAAATTAAGAAAACAGTCCCATTTACCATTGCAACACAAAGAATAAAATATCTAGGAATAAACCTACCTAAGGAGACAAAAGACCTGGATGCAGAAAGTTATAAGACAATGATGAAAGAAATTAAAGATGATACAAATAGATGGAGAGATATACCATGTTCTTGGATTGGAAGAATCAACATTGTGAAAATGAATCTACTTCCCAAAGCAACCTACAGATTCAATGCAATCCCTATCATACTACCACTGGCATCTTTTACAGAATTAGAACAAAAAATTTCACAATTTGTATGGAAGCACAAAAGACTCTGAATAGCCAAAGCAAACTTGAGAAAGAAAAAAGGAGCTGGAGGACTTAGGCTCCCAGACTTCAGACTATACTACAAAGCTACAGTAATCAAGACAGTATGGTGCTGGCACAAAAACAGAAATATAGATCGATGGAACAGGATAGAAAGCCCAGAGATAAACCCACACACATATGGTCACCTTATCTTTGATAAAGGAGGCAAGAATATACAATGGAGAAAAGACAGCCTCTTCAATAAGTGGTGCTGGCAAAACTGGACAGCTACATGTAAAAGAGCGAAATTAGAACACTCCCTAACACCATACACAAAAAAGTCAAAATGGATTAAAGACCTAAATGTAAGGCCAGACACCATCAAATTTTTAGAGGAAAATATAGGCAGAACACTCTATCACATAAATCACAGCAAGATCCTTTTTGACCCACCTCCTTGAGAAATGGAAATAAAACCAAAAATAAACAAATGGGACCTAATGAAGCTTAGAAGCTTTTGAACAGCAAAGGAAACCATAAACAACCCTCAGAATGGGAGAAAATATTTGCAAATGATGCAACTGACATAGGATTAATCTGCAAAATTTACAAGCAGCTCATGCAGCTCCATATTAAAAAAACAAAAAACCCTATCCAAAAATGGGCAGAGGACCTTAATAGACATTTCTCCAAAGAAGATATACAGATTGCCAACAGACACATGAAAGAATGGGCAATGTCATTAATCATTAGAGAAATGCAAATCAAAACTACAATGAGATATCATCTCACACCGGTCAGGATGCCATCATCAAAAAAATCTAGAAACAATAAATGCTGGAGAGGGTGTGGAGAAAAGGCAACACTCTTGCACTGTTGGTGGGAATGTCAATTGATATAGCCACTATGGAGAACAGTATGGACGTTCCTTAAAAAAACTGTAAATAGAACTACCATACGACCCAGCAATCTCACTACTGGGCATATACCCTGAGAAAACCATAATTCAAAAAGAGTCATGTACGAAAATGTTCATTGCAGCTCTATTTACAATAGCCAGGACATGGCTGCAACCTAAGTGTCCATCGGCAGATGAATGGATAAAGAAGATGTGGCACATATATACAATGGAATATTACTCAGCTATAAAAAGGAACAAAACTGAGTTTTTGTAGTGAGGTGGATGAACCTAGAGACTGTCATACAGAGTGAAGTAAGTCAGGAAGAGAAAAACAAATACAGTATGCTAACCCATATATATGGAATCTAAAAAAAAAAACAAAATGGTCATGAAGAACCCAGGGGCAAGACGGGAATAAAGATGCAGATCTACTAGAGAATGGATTTGAGGATATGGGGAGGGGGAAGGGTAAGCTGGGACAAAGTGGGAGAGTGGCATGGATGTATATACACTACCAAACATAAAATAGATAACTAGTGGGAAACAGCCGCGTGGCACAGGGAGATCAGCTCAGTGTTTTGTGACCACCTAGAGGGGTGGAAAAGGGAGGGTGGGAGGGAGCGAGATGCAAGAGGGAAGAGGTATGTATATGCATAACTGATTCACTTTGTTATAAAGCGGAAACTAATACACCATAGTAAAACATGTATACTCCAATAAAGATGTAAAAAAAAATAAAACAAAATAAAAAAATAAACATCCTGATCTGTTTGATATACATAGAACACTACACCTGATAACTACAGAATACTTTCAAAGGTACATGGAACTGAAATCATACAAAGGATATTCTGATCATATAGATCCAAGCTTGGAATGAATAGCAAGAAAATAACTAAAATTTGTTTTAATTTTGAAAGTAACTAAAAACACTGCTAAATTTACAATGTGTCAATGAAGAAATTATAATGAAAATTAGAAGATAGTTTGGATAGAATGAAAATGTAATAAAACATCAAACCTTACAATGAAGCTACAACTGAAGTTAGAAAGAAATTTCTCATGTTAAGCATATATATTGTTTTAAAAGATTAAAAAATAGATGAATAGATATGCTTCTTAAGATATTGAAAGAATGTCAAATAAGCCCAAACAAAGTAGATAGAAAAAAATAGAAAATAAGCAGAAAAAATAAAAGGGAAATAAATATACAATGTAGACAACAAAGTCAGAAGCCAATTTGTTGAAACACGTAGTAAAATTGATAATTCCCTAACAGGGCTAGTCATGATAAAAGACAAAAAACACACATTAAAAATATTAGAATAAAGGTAGGGTAGATCCAACAGACATTAAAACAAGATGATATTATGAACAACTTTATGCCATTATTTGAATCTTTAGGGGAAATTAATGAATTCAATAAAAATCACATCTTACCAAAACTAATTCAAGAAGAATTGATAAAATTAATGTCTAATCATTATTTACACAAACCAAAAACAAAACCTTAAGCAAAGTAGAAATAGAAGTGAACTTATCTAATCAGATATAATAAATTAAAAAAAAAGATTGCAAAAAAGTAGACTTAATGGTAAAACATGGGAAACTTTCTCCTGAGATCAGGACTCAGACAATAAAGACTACTATTCAACATTTTTCCAGTGGCAGTAGTCAATACAATAAGGCAAGAAAAGTAATAGGACTGGAAAATTTAAATGAAACTATCATTATTCACTTGTACTTGCATATATCTATTGAAATCATGGAAAATGTTGTTTAAAACTATAATGTGAGGGGACCTTCAAGATGGTAGAGGAGTAAGACATGGAGATCACCTTCCTCCCCACAAATGCATCAAAAATACATCTACATGTGGAACAACTCCTACAGAACACCTGCTGAACGCTGACAGAAGACCTCAGACTTCCCAAATGGCAAGAAAATCCCCACGTACCTGGGTAGGGCAAAAGAAAAGAAGAAAAAACAGAGACAAAAGAATAGGGATGAGACCTGGACCAGTGGGAGGGAGCAGTGAAGGAGGAAAAGTTTCTACACACTAGGAAGCCCCTTCACTGACGTAGACAGGGGCTGGGAGTGGGGGGAAGCTTCAGAACCATGGAGGAGAGCATAGCAATAGTGGTGTAGAGGGCAAAGTGGAAAGATTCCCGCACAGAGGATTGGTGCTGACCAGCAGTCACCAGCCTGAAAGGCTTGTTTGCCGGGGCGTGCAGGGGCTGGGAGCTGAGGCTCGGGCTTCAGAGGTCAGATCCCAGAGAGAGGACTGGGCTTGGCTGTGTGAACACGGACTGAGGGGGCTAGTGCGCCACAACCAGCAGTGAGGGAGTCTGGGCAAAAGTCTGGACCTGCCTAAGAGACAATAGACCATTGTTTCAGGGTGTGCAAGGTGAGGGGATTCCTTCCCCATCTGTCCACAGAAAGTAGAGCACCGCCTAAATGAGCTCCAGAGACAGACATGAGCCGCGGCTATCAGCCCGGACACCAGAGATGGACATGAAACACTAATGCTGCTGCTGCAGCCACCAAGAATCCTGTGTGCAAGCACAGGTCACTATCCGCACCTCCCCTCCTGGGAGACTGTGCAGCCCACCACTGCCAGGGTCCCGTGATCCTGGGACAACTTCCCTGGGAGAACACAAGGTGCACCTCAGGCTGTTGCAAGGTCATGCTGGCCTCTGCTGCTGCAGGCTTGCCCCACATTCCAATGATAACTACCGTAACCCTTCCTCCCCCTGGTGGTCTGAGCCAGAGCCTCCTAATCAGCCGCTGCTTTAACCCCATCCTGTCAGGGCAGGAACAGAGGTCTGAGGGTGACCTACATGCAGAGGTGGGGCCAAATCCAAAGCTGAACCCCAGGAGCTGTGTGAACAAAGAAGAGAAAGGGAAATTTCTCCATGCAGCCTCAGGAGCAGCAGATTAAATCCCTGCAATCAACTTGATGTACGCTGCATCTGTGGAATACCTGAATAGACAATGAATCATCCCAAAATTGAGGCAGTGCATTTTGGGAGCAACTGTAGACTTGGGGTTTCTTGTCTGACACTGACTTGTTTCTGATTTTTATGTTTATATTTGTATAGTTTTTAGTGCTTGTTATCTTTGGTGGATATGTTTATTGGTTTGGTTGCTCTCTTCTTTTTTTTTTTTGATTACAAAATTTTTTCTATTTTTTTATTTTAATTATTTTATTTTATTAAAAAATTTTTTTCTTTCTTTTTTTCTCCCTTTTCTTCTCAGCTGTGTGGCTGACAGCATCTTGGTGCTCTGGACTGGTGTCAGGCCTGAGCCTCTGAGGTGGGAGAGATGAGTTCAGGACATTGGACCACAAGAGACCTCCCACCCCATGTAATATCAATCAGCAAGAGCTCTCCCAGAGATATCCATCTCAACGCTAAGACCCAACTCCACCCAACAGCCGGCAAGCTCCAGTGCTGGACACCCCATGCCAAGAAACTAGCAAGACAGGAACACAACCCCACCCATTAGCAGAGAGGCTGCCTAAAATCATACTAAGTTCAAAGACACCCCATAACACACCACCGGATGCAACCCTGCCAACCAGAAAGACAAGGTCTAGACTATAAATCTCTTAGAGGAAAACATAGGCAGAACACTCTATGACATAAATCACAGCAAGATCCTTTTTGACCCACCTCCTAGAGAAATGGAAATAAAAACAAAAATAAACAAATTGGACCTAATGAAACTTAAAAGCTTTGCACAGTAACCTTTACTTGGTCTAATTTTCATTATTTGGTTTTTATGTCCTGGTACTGCTTCCTGGCTCACTCCATGGGCTTGAACTTTCTGTCCAAGTTGTCTTATCTTTCACCTCCTGTTCATGACCAATCTTTTGGTTCACTCTCTCACGTCATGTGCTGTCATCAGAGGACTTAATGGTCAAGACATTTGCTTTTGATCAGCATCTCCACCACTTATAAGTTGTATGACTTTGGGCAAATTATGTACCCACTCTCAGAAACAGTTTCATCATTTATAAGAAGAGACACTATTGTAATAGTGGCAGGGCTGACCTGATGTCTGTGAAGAGGAGGTGAGATAAACCAGGTAGAAGATTTAAAGCAGTTCTGGAAAGGGCACATGAAATTAGATGGTAACCATTAGTATGTTAACCCCCCTGAATTGTCCCCAGGCCACCTTGCCCTCTCTCTTCTCAACAAAAGGAAAAGCACCCCATCTCATCAGGATTAGAAATGATCACTACTATCAAAAGCCATGCTCCAAAACCTGACATGATTCTTGACACATAGGGTATAGGAATGCCTGTTGTTTGAATGAATACCTGCCTCCGGGAAGACTCCTCTTAATGTAACCTACTTCTGTCCTTATTTTCTTATAGAGTGTTTGCTTTTGCTTCATGAAACAAAGAAGAACAACAGAATGCTGTGTATTTGAAAATAAAGTTCTACAAGTGAACATGGACCTCCTCCTATTATTAATCCTTGGAGCCACAAAAACTGTGTGAACTTTAGGAGTAGATAGACATGAGGCTGCAGCCCAGGATGCATCAGGCTAGTTCTGTGAACTTGAGCTACATATGTCCATTTCTGCTTATGTTTCCTCAATATTTACATGGGGAAAGCAACCCCCATCCCTGGAAAGTTGTTGGAATAAGTATAAATCCAGTCATTTTATGGAATATTGGGAAAATGACTTCCAGGTCTCTGGCTTCACCTTCCTTAACTGTAAAATAGGATGATAATAATGGTGTCTGATGGAGGGCTCAAGGTGTGCTGGAGTCTTATTATAGTACTGGTACATGTTAAAACCTCAGTAAATACAGGTTCTCCTTCCTTTTTACTCCTCCACCTCTTTTTCTTTTCCCACCCCTCTTTTCTATTTTCTTCATCTTCTGCATTTAAGACATACATTGATAGAATTTATGTAACAGCTACAGCAATAACTACCTCTAGAAGTATTTATAAACAAGTATGAAAAGTAGATTTCCCAACGAAGAATGTAAAAATAATAAGAGCTACTATTATAACTGGAATGCATATCATATATCTGATACATTAGGATTTAGCTTTTAATCCTGACAATAACTTTATCGAATAAGCATTGACAGCCCGTTTTTAGAATGACGATAAAGACTCGGAGGATAGGAGAGATTAAATAATGTATTCAATGTTTTAAAGTTAGTAAATGGCAGAACCAGCTTTCTAATTCAAGTTTGTCACACTGAAATGAAGCAACCTACTTGGCATAGAGTCTTTATTTTTTTTAATTTTTTTAAACATATTTATTGGAGTATAATTGCTTTACAATGTCGTGTTAGTTTCTGCTGTATAACAAAGTGAATCAGCCATACATATACATGTATCCCTATAATTCCTCCCTCTTTCATCTCCCTCCCAACCTCCCTATTCACCCCCTCTTAGGTGGTCACAAAACACTGAGCTGATCTCCCTGTGCTATGCAGCTGATTCCCTACGTCTGTGTCTTTATTCCTGTCCTGCTCCTATGTTCTTCAGAACCACTTTTTTTTTTTTAGATTCCATATATATGTGATAGCATACAGTATTTGTTTTTCTCTTTCTGACTTATACCACTCTGTATGACAGACTCTAGGTTCATCCACCTCACTACACATAACTCAATTTTGTTTCCTTTTATGGCTGAGTAATATTCCATTTTATATATGTGCCACATCTTCTTTATCCATTCATCTGTTGATGCGCACTTAGATTGCTTCCATGTCCTGGCTATTGTAAATAGAGCTGCAATGAAAATTGTGGTACATGACTCTTTTTGAATTATGGATTTCTCAGGGTATATGCCCAGTAGTGGGATTACTGGGTCATATGATAGTTCTACTTTTAGTTTTTTAAGGAACTTCCATTCTGTATTCCATAATGGCTGTATCAATTGACATTCCCACCAACAGTGCAAAAGGGTTCCCTTTTCTCCACACCCTCTCCAGCATTTATTTTTTGTAGACTTTTTGATGATGGCCATTCTGACCAGTGTGAGGTGATACTTGTAGTTATAGTTTTTGTAGTTTTGATTTGCATTTCTCTAATGATTAATGATGTTGAGCAACCTTTCATGTGTTTGTTGGCAAGCCGTATATCTTCTTTGGAGAAATGTCTATTTAGGTCTTCTGCCCATTTTTGGATTGGGTTGTTTGTTTTTTTGATATTGAGCTGCACGAGCTGTTTGTATATCTTGGAGATTAATCCTTTGTCAGTTGTTTCGTTTGCAAATATTTTCTCCCATTTTTGAGGGTTGTCTTTTCGTCTTCTTTATGGTTTCCTTTGCTGTGCAAAAGCTTTTAAGTTTCATTAGGTCCCATTAGTTTATTTTTGTTTATATTACCATTTCTCTAGGACATGGATCAAAAAGGATCTTGCTGTGATTTATGTCATAGAGTGTTCTGCGTATGTTTTCCTCTAAGAGTTTTACAGTGTCTGGCCTTATATTTAGGTCTTTAAACCATTTTGAGTTTATTTTTGTGTATGGTGTTTTGGAGTGTTCTAATTTCATTCTTTTACATGTAGCTGTCCAGTTTTCCCAGCACCACTTATTGAAGAGGCTGTCTTTTCTCCGCTGTATATTCTTGCCTCCTTTATCAAAAATAAGGTGCCGATAATGCGTGGGTTTATCTCTGGGCTTTCTATCATGTTTCATTGATTTATATTTCTGTTTTTGTGCCAGTACCATACTGTCTTGATTGCTGTAGCTTTATAGTATACTCTGAAGTCAGGGAGCCTGATTCCCCCACCTCTGTTTTTCTTTCAAAAGATTGCTTTGGCTATTTGATGTCTTTTGTGTTTCCATACAAATTGTGAATTTTTTTTGTTCTAATTCTGTGAAAAATGCCATTGGTAGTTTGATAGGATTGCACTGAATCTGTAGATTGCTTTGGGTAGTATAGTCATTTTCACAGTGTTGATTCTTTCAATCCAAGAATATGGTATATCTCTCCATCTGTTTGTATCATCTTTAATTTCTTTCATCAGTGTCTTATAGTTTTCTGCATACAGGCCTTTTGTCTCCTTAGGTAGTTTCTTCCTAGTTATTTCACTCATTTTGTTGCAATGATAAATGGGAGTGTTTCCTAAATTTCTCTTTCAGATATTTTATCATTAGTGTATAGGGATGCAAGAGATTTCTGTGCATTAATTTTGTACCTGCTACTTTACCAAATTCATTGATTAGCTCTAGTAGTTTTCTGCTAGCATCTTTAGGATTCTCTATGTATGGTATCATGTCATCAACAAACAGTGACAGTTTTACTTCTTCTTTTCCGATTTGGATTCCTTTTATTTCTTTTTCTTCTCTGATTGCTGTGGCTAAAACTTCCAAAACTATGTTGAATAATAGCAGTGAGAGTGGGCAAACTTTCCTTCTTCCTGATCTTAGTGGAAATGGTTTCAGTTTTTCACCATTGAGAATTATGCTGGCTGTGGGTTTGTCATATATGGCCTTTATTATGTTGAGGTAAGTTCCTTCTATGGCTACTTTTTGGAGGGTTTTTATCATAAATGGGTGTTGAGATTTGTTGAAAGAGCTTTTCCTGTATCTATTGAGATTATCATATGATTTTTCTCCTTCAATTTGTTGATATGGTGTATCACATTGATTGATTTGTGTATATTGAAGAATCCTTGCATTCCTAGGATAAACTTCACTTGATCATGGTGTATGATCCTTTTAATGGGCTGTTGGATTCTGTTTGCTAGTATTTTGTTGAGGACTTTTGCATCTATATTCATCAGTGATTTGACCTGCAGTTTTCTTTCTTGTGACATCTTTGTCTGGTTTTGCTATCAGGGTGATGGTAGCATCATAGAATGAGTTTGATAGTGTTCCTCCATTTGCTATATTCTGGAAGAGTTTGAGAAGGATAGGTGTTAAATCTTCTCTAAATGCTTGACAGAATTCACCCGTGAAGCCATCTGGTCCTGCGATTTTGTTTGTTGGAAGATTTTCATTCACAGATTCAATTTCAATGCTTGTGTTCAGTGTCTGTTTATATTTTCTATTTCTTCCTTGTTCAGTCTTGGAAGGTTGTGCTTTTCTAAGAATTTGTCCATCTCTTCCAGGTTGTCCATTATATTGGCATATAGTTGCTTGTAGTAATCCCTCATGATTCTTTGTATTTCTGCAGGGTCAGTTTTTACTTCTACTTTTTCATTTCTAATTCTGTGGATTTGAGTCTTTTCCCTTTTTCCTTGATGAGTCTGGCTAATGGTTTATCAATTTTGTTAATCTTCTCAAAGAACCAGCTTTTAGTTCTATTGATCTTTGCTATCTTTTCCTTCATTTTTTTCATTTATTTCTGAACTGATCTTTATGATTTCTTTCCTTCTCTTCTTTGTTTTTTTTTTGGTTCTTCTTTCTCTAATTGCTTTAGGTGTAAGGTTAGGTTTTTTATTTGAGATTTTTCCTGTTTCTTAAGGTAGAATTGTATTGCTATAATATTCCCTCTTAGAACTGCTATTGCTGCATCCCATAGGTTTTGGGTCAACTTGTTTTCATTGTCATTTGTTTCCAGGTATTTTTTTATTTCCTCTTTCATTTCTTCAGTGATCTGTTGTTTTTTAGTAACATATTGTTTAGCACAATACATGTGTTTGTATTTTTTCAGTGTTTTTCCGTAATTTATATCTAGTCTCATGGTATTGTGGTTGGAAAAGATACTTGATATGATTCAATTTTCTTAAATTTACCAAGGCTTGATTTGTGACTCAAGATAGGTCTATACTGGAGAATGTTCCATAAGCACTTGAGAAGAATGTGTATTCTGTTGTTTTTGTATGGAATGACCTAAAAATATCAAAGTACATCCTGTTTAATGTGTCATTTAAAGCTTGTGTTTCCTTATTTATTTTCATTTTGGATGACCTGTCCATTGGTGAAAGTGGAGTGTGAAAATCCCCTACTATAATTTTGTTACTGTTGCTTTCCCCTGTTATGGCTGTTAACATTTGCCTTATATATTGAGGTGCTCCTATGTTGTGTGCATAAATATGTACAATTGTTATATCTTCTTCTTGAATCGATCCCTTGACTATTATGTAGTGTCCTTTTTTGTCTCTTGTAGTACTCTTTATTTTAAAGTCTGTTTTGTCTGATGTGGGAATTGCTACTCCAGCTTTCTTTTGATTTCCATTTGCATGGAATACCTTTTTCCATCCCCTCACTTTCCATCTGTATGTGTCCCTAGGTCTGAAGTGGGTCTCTTGCAGACAGCATATATATGGATCTTGCTTTTGTATCCATTCAGCAAGTGTGTGTGTTTTCGTTGGAGAATTTAATTCACTTACATTTAAGGTAATTATTCATATGTATGTTCCTGTTACAATTTTCTTAATTGTTTTGGGTTTGTTTTTTATGTCTTTCTTTCTCTTGTGTTTCTGGCCTAGAGAAGTTCTTTAGCACTTGTTGTAAAGCTGGTTTGGTGGTGCTAAATTCTCTTATCTTTTGCTTGTCTGTAAAGGTTTTAATTTCTCCATCGAATCTAAATGAGATCCTTGCTGGGTAGAGAAATATTGATTGTAGGTTTTTCCCTTTCATCACTTTTAATATGTCCTGCCAGTTCTTTCTGGCTTGCAGAGATTCTGCTGAAAGATCAGCTGTTAACCTTATGGGGATTCCTTTGTATGTTATCTGTTGCTTTTCCCTTGCTGCTTTTAACATTTTTTCTTTGTATTTAATTTTTGATAGTTTGATTATTATGTGTCTTGGCATGTATTTCCTTGCATTTGTCCTGTAAGCAACGCTCTGTGCTTTCTGGATTTGATTGACTATTTCCTTTTCCAAATTAGGGAAGTTTTCAACTATAATCTCTTCAAATATTTTCTCAGTCCCTTTCTTTTTCTCTTCTTCTGGCACCCCTATAATTCAAACGTTGGTGCATTTAATGTTGTCCCAGCTGTTTCTGAGACTGTCCTCAATTCTTTTCATTCTTTTTTCTTTATTCTGCTCTGTGGTACTTACTTTCACTATTTTATCTCCCAGGTCACTTATCTCTTCTTCTGCCTGAGTTATTTTGCTATTGATTCCTTCTAGAGAATTTTAAATTTCATTTATTTTATTCTTCATCATTGTTTGTTTGATTTTTCATTCTCTTAGGTCCTTGTTAAACATGTCTTGTATTTTCGCTATTCTATTTCCAAGATTTTGGATCATCTTCACTATCATTACTCTGAATTCCCTTTCAGGTAGACTGCTTATTTCCTCTTCATTTGTTTGGTCTGGTGGGTTTTTACTTTGATGCTTCATCTGCTGCATATTTCCCTGTCTTCTCATTTTGCTTAACTTACTGTGTTTGGGGTCTCCTTTTCTCAGGCTGCAGTTTTGTAGTTCTTGTTGTTTTTGGTGTCTGCCCTCAATGGCTAAGGTTGGTTCAGTGGGTTGTGTAGGTTTCCTTGTAGAGGGGACTGGTGTCTGTGTTCTTCTGGATAAGCCTGGATCTTGTCTTTCTGGTGGGCAAGACCATGTCTGGTTGTGTGTTTTGGGGTGTCTGTGGAGTTATTATTATTTTAGGCAGCCTCTCTGCTAATGGGTTGGTTTTGTTGCTGTCTTCTTAGTTTTTTGACATGGGGCATCCAGCACTGAAGCTTTTTGGCCGTTGGCTGGTGCTGGGTCTTAACGTTTAGACAGGGATCTCTGGGAGAGCTCTCACTGATTGATATTACATGAGGCTGGGAGGTCTCTGGTGGTCCCAGGTCCTGAGCTCGGTACTCCCATCTCAGAGGCTGTGGTGGCCCAGTGTCCTGAGCTTGGCACTGCCATCTCAGAGGCTCAGACCTGGCACCAGGCCAGAATGCCAAGACCCTGTCAGCTGCTTGGCTCAGAAGAAAAGGGAGAAAAAAGTGAAAGAAAGAAAAAAATAATAAAATAAAGTTAATAAAATAAAAAATTAAAATTAATGTTAAAAAGTAATACAAAATAAATGAAGAGAGCAACCAAGCCGATAGACAAATCCATGAATGATAACAAGCACTAAGAACTATACTAAGATAAACATAAAAATCAGAACTAGTCAGTCATATACAGCAAACCCCAAGTCTAGAGTTGCTCCCAAAGTCTATCGCCTCAATTTTGGGATGATTCATTGTCTATTCAGGTATTCCACAGGAGCAGGTTACATCAAGTTGATTGTGGAGGTCTATTCCACTGCTCCTGTGGCTGCTGGGAGAAATTTCCCTTTCTCTTCTTTGTTCACACAGCTCCTGGGGTTCAGCTTTGGATCTGGCCCTGCCTCTGCCTGTATGTTGCCCTCTGGCATCTGTTCTTTCCTCAGACAACAGGGAGTTAAAGGAGCTGCTGATTAGGGGGCCCTGCCTCACTCAGGTCTGGTGGAGGGAAGGGTACAGAGTGTGGGGCAATCCTGTGGCAGCAGAGGCTGACGTGACATTGCAACAGTCTGAGGCATGCCGTGTGTTCTCCTGGGGAAGTTGTCCCTGGATTACGGGACCCTGGCAGTGGCAGGCTGCACAGGTTCCTGGAAGGTGAGGTGTGGATAGTGACCTGTGCTCGCACACAGGCTTCCTGGTGGTGGCAGCAGCCATTTTAGCATTTCATGCCCATCTCTGGTGTCCATGCTGATAGCTGTGGCTCATGCCTATCTCTGAAGCTTGTTTAGGTGGTGTTCTGAATCTCCTCTCCTCGCACATCCTGAAACAATGGTCTCTGCCACTGAGGCAGTTCCAGACATTTTCCCGGACTTCCTCCTGGTTAGCTGTGGTGCACTAGCCCCCTTCAGGCTGTGTTCATGCAGCTAACCTCCGTCCTCTCCCTGGGATCTGACCTCCGAAGCCCCTGAGCCTCACCTCCCAGTCCCCACCCTCCCCAGCAGGTGAGCAGACAAGCGTCTCAGGCTGGTGAGTGCTGGTCAGCACTGATCCTCTGTGTAGGAATCTCTCTGCTTTGCTCTCTGCACCCCTGTTGCAGTGCTCTCCTCTATGACTCCGAAATTTCCTCCCCCCACCACCCCGCATGTCTGCCAGTGAAGGGGCTTCCTAGTGTGTGGAAACTTTTCCTCCTTCACTGCTCCCTCCCAGAGGTGCAGTTCCCATCCTTATTCTTTTGTCTCTGTTTTTTCTTTTCTTTTTTTTTTTTGCCCTACCCAGGTACATGAGGAGTTTCTTGCCTCTTGGGATGTCTGAGGTCTTCTGCCAGCATTCAGTATGTGCTCTGTAGGAGTTGTTCCACATGTAGATGTATTTTTGATGTATTTGTAGGGAGGAAGGTGATCTCTATGTCTTACTCCTCTGCCATCTTGAAGGTCCTCTGCATAGTGTCTTTAAATGTTTTATGACAGTTAATCTCAATTTATTTCCAAGACATATTCATTCATTTGATAGGGTATACTTATCATCCCCCTGTTTCTAGCAGTAAGTAGAAAAATAATAAATACCATGAGGGAGACATTATGTTCTTCAGCAGGTGGATCAATACTTTAAAAAATTTTTATTTTATATTGGAGTATCATTGATTAACAATGTTGTGTTAGTTTCAGGTGTACAGCAAAGTCATTCAGTTATACGTATACTTGTGTCTATTCTTTTCACATTATTTTCCCATTTAGTTTTTTACAGAATATTGAGTAGAGTTTCTTGTGCTATATAGTAGGTCCTTGTTGGTTCTCTGTTTTAAGTATAACAGTTTGTACATGTAAATCCCAAACTCCCAGTCTATCCCTCCCCCGACCCTTCCCCCATGGTAACCATAAGTTCGTTCTCTAAGTCTGTGAGTCTGTTTCTGTTTTATAAGTAAGTTCATTTTGGACCTTTTTGTCTTAATTGTGCCTTTAGATATTTCCTAGTATTTGTTATTGCCAAGTCTTTTGACAACATAAAAGATATCACCCAAAAGTATATGTAGGCTGACTGGGTGTCAAATTCTTTTCCTGGGCGATGAAATTGGACCTTCTGGACTGATCTCAATCTAAGGTCTAGGGATTAAGGCTGGGCCAGATGTATTGGGTCACTGGGATGGCCAGAAGAGAATGAAGCTAGACTGTGATTTCACTCACAGTCTTATTTATAGTAGAGTGCAAAGGTGGATGCTGATGAGGCTTTATGGGTCATCAGATGTGAGTGGAGGTGGGGCAGGCTGAGGAGAAGGTACGGAGGTGAAACACAAGATTAGATGACAAAAGAGACTTTACAATTTTCATAGAGAGGAAAGCTAGGATCCCTAGCACTGGGTGTCAACTACAATAAGGATTGATTGGTAAAGGCACAAGGTGGTTTTCTAGCTCTGTTCAATAAAATCCCAAGTGTTTATGAACCAAAGCTTTCTACTCCCCACACTCAGCCTGAGCGGTGAACTGAAATCACACTTTATTGCCCACATTAACTTGGCTTTGCTATTTTACTGTCTTCATGACACCACCTTACTTTTCTGGAATTGTTCTGCCCAAGCAAGTGATTGGATTGTTCATTTCAGGAATTTCCTAAAAGACCCACTGACTCTTCAAAGGAAAGCAGCAAAAGATGTTTTGCACCCTCAGATTCTTTGCATCCTTCACCTCAACGTCCTTGTTTCCAATTTCCACAAATTCTGGGTTGTTGTATCATGGTTCTTATTCAATCCTTATCAAGTCCCTGCATTGAAAGACTTTCCTTAAGCCAAACTTCCAAGTCTTAATAAATTCTGATCTTACCATCTTCGTGCTGAGACACTGCCAAAGATTTGCAAAGATGGTGTCTTCCTTTCCCTCAGTAAGCAATATACTCACTCTTATCTTATCAACAGGTTATGTTGGTGATGTTTGGATAGCCAGTTTTTGACAGGTTCCATGAAGGGTCCAAGCGGTGTAACTGTGGACATCTGAATCCTACCTCAAACAGAGAAGCTTTGCTCACATATATTGTTGCCACATCATATTTGATTAGAAAAAAATGTTTAGCTTATAATAAATGTTTTGAAAATCACTGTTGCATTCAAAAGAAAGATGGCCTTTGAATTGTTCTACCAAACTCTGGTACATTTTTCCATCATTATCTAAATAATTTTGAGGAAATTTTACCCTTACAGATCCCCTATCCCTTTCTCTATGTAATAGAGGGGTTTAACCAGAAATTCTCTAAGGTATCTTCCATCTTTAACATTCTCTGGTTCTGAAATGGCTTTGCATGGGTACCGTCTGTCAAAATGATCTCTTATGGAATAAACTTCTCTTCCCAAAATGCTAATTTTCTTCACAGCATCTAACAGAATGCGGAGCACATACCATTTGCTCAATAACCAGCTGTTGGTAGTTTGTACAACTGTAGCTGGATCCAATTCAATGTCTGGAGTTTTTATTTTCACTGTCTGATTCAGTAATGCACCAAGATAATTTTATATCAGAGACAAAGCTGATTGATGGAAGGAGAGAGAACGCATATTTACTGAATGTCCGACAATAGCAGGCCCAGCGCTAAAGTTTTTATATGCTGGAGAAATCATCTCCCTCTATCCCAAAAGTTTGAAAACAGAGACCAAGGCAATTTAAGGAAATTTTCCAGGTTACTAGTCTATGCAAGACTGGGACTGAAACCAAGTGCATCTAATACCCAAGCTCTGTTGAGCATCAGAACCAACTGAGGCTTCACCAAATGTACAAATCCTTAGCATAAAGGCCAGGTTATACGATTTACAGATGATGGATGGGACCTGCATTTTAAGAATAAATTCACATAATTTCAATTCAGATAATCGTTGAGAAATACCTTATTAAAGAACTTTCTGCATGCATTTTAGTAGTGAGATGTTCACAGTTTCTCCTTCCAAAACTGCAAAAAAAATGGACTCAATTATCTTCATTTTACAGAAAAGGGAACTGAGATCCATAGGCACCTTGAGAAACACTGCTAGTTTATGGAACTGTCTCCATGTAAACTCAGGCCCCTCCAGATTCTTAAGTTTAGGACACTTTCTTTAAAAAAGTTTTTCTTTTTAAAGATTTGTATTAGTTATGCATGATTTTAACATAAAAAGTAAAACCATTCTACAAGTACAGTTATGGAAAAGACTGTCCTTAAATGCCCTTCAACATCTTCTATTCTCACCAAAAATAGCCACTTCTGTCTTTTATCTCCATATTTAGATAAAAAATTCGATGTCTACTTATTGCTTTTATAATGTTTAAGCTTTCTGTAATGTGTTCTTAGTACAGAAAATGAGGATTTTTCTTTCTTTTACATCTCCTTCCCTTGCATCAATCATCAGCTCATTTTCCAATTTTTCGTCTACCTATGGTAAATATCTTATAATTTGGTTTAGATCATTATTGAGAATTTAAATTATCATGACCACATAAATCTATTGATCACTGGGTCATTTAGCAAACTATGATGATTTTTATTTTTCCCTGTGCAATATTATGTCTTATTTGTTTGTAATCATCTATGCTCTCATTCCTAAAGTGTTCCCCATATTTCTCTCAACTATACAAACTTTTGATGCATTGAAATATGCTGGGTTTTGTGCAGCCTTGAAATTTCTGACCTGTTCTTATCTGTGCTGATTTATTTCTGGGTCAGTTGTACAGATGAGATCTAGCAATTTCCTTTAGCAATTTTCCTGGGAGTTTCATTGTCTATTATTTGTTTCTTGTGTTGTGGATCTCATGCCTTCTTTTGTTTTGGTTCCTTATTTTTATGGGAACATCCTTCAGTAGCTTCCTATGAGAAACTGCAAAGAAGGTAACATATTAAGAAATTGTTTGTTTGAAAATGTCTTTAGTCTATCTTCACTTGTATTTGATGTTTGAGTATAGAATCCAAGGTTCAAATATTTTTCTTTCAGAATTTCAAAGACATTTTTCACTGCCTCATGGCTGCCAGTTTTTCTGATTATAAATTTAATGTCTATCTGATTCTTGATCCTTTGAATATAGTGTTTTTTGTTTTTCTTCCTAGAAACATTTAGAAGTTTCTCTTTTATTTCTGAAGTTTAATTTAGGTTTAACTAGAGAGAACTTAACTAGATTTCTTGGTGGAATGTATTGTTTTGGTAAGAGAGACAAAAATTTCAAATGCAAGTAAAAAGAGAGTATTTCTTTTTTGGTGAAAGATAGTGCTTTACAAAAACTCCTGACACAATACAGATGTTCATGAAATGTTCTCGTAGATGTTAAACTGATTTCCAACAAAGGCACCAAGAAAAATTCAAGGGCAAAATAAAATTTTGAACAAATAGTGATAGAAAAACTAGCTATCAGTATATGAAGGTAAATGAACCTCAACCTATATCTCATTTAATATGGCATTTAAATTCAAGAAAGATCAGAGCACAAACTATAACTAAAATTATAAAAATTTGGAGTTAGGGGAACTTTTCTTAGGACACAAAAAGCCCTAACTGTAAAAAATCGTATGTTGAATTTAAAATATAAGTCTGGTTAAAATGAAATATTTGGGTTAAAAGATAACATTAAGAAAGCTCAAAAGAAAATCACAAACTGGGTAGGGGGATGTTTACAATACACATATCTAAGAAAAAAAAACTTGTATCTAGAATATATAAAGAACCCATACAACTCAATAATAGATATAAGCTACCCAAATTTAGTAAATCCATTCAAAAGAGATACATTTGGCAAGAAAGCACATGAAAATGTGTTCCACATCATTTGTCATATGGGATGCAAGTTAAAACCCAAGTGAGATACTATGTCACATTCACCAAGGTGGCTAAAATTTTTAAATGAAAAATAATCACTATTAGTCAGACAGTGAAGTAATCTGAACTCTTTCACGTTTTTGGCGGGAATGTAAAATATAATCACTTATGGAAAAAATAGCTGGAAAATTTTTATTTTATGAAGTATACATGTACCTTATGATCCAGCAAGTCCACTTCTAGATATTTATCCAAGAGTAATGGCTACGTATGTCCACAAAAATTCCTGTGTAGAAATAAAGTTTCATAGCAACTTTATTCTTAGTAACCCCAAACTGGAAAAACTCAAATGTCCTTTATTAGGTGAACAAATTAAGAGGAAAAAAAGATGGTATAATCTTACACTGAATACTACTCACCCATAAAAGAGGAATAGTTGATCCATATAATAACATGGATGCATATCAAAAGTATATATTAAGCAAAAGAGTCCAGGCCCAAAAAGAATAACCAATGTACTTGTCTATTCATATGAAATGATAGAAATCAAAACAACGTCTGCCAGGGGGATAACTTGGAAGGAGCATAACGTACATACCTGGGTGGTGGGAACAATTTGTTATGTGGTGGAAGGTACTGATGATCTGAGTACATATATTTGTCCAAACTCACTGAACTTTCCAACTCAAATGACTGTACTTCATTGTATGTAAATTACAACTCAATTAAAATTATTAATAAATAAAAGTTTGTGGAAATGGCATGAGCTTTCACTGAGGTCACTTCAATCAGGAAGCATAAAAAATGTGTATTGGTATAAAAATTCTGTCCACTTAAAACATTACTTTCCTTTTTTATAAAATGTAACTATTGACCCCTTTCCATCAGGGTGCTATGAGAGTTCAATGATACAACATAGGTGAAAATTTCCTCCTGTGTTTCCAACGATATTTGAATTATTTAATTTATTTTAACTCTTTTCTCTCTCACTTCTGTCCTGAATCTCAAGTTCACAATTCTAGGTGAATTAGTTTGGACTATTTAGAAAACACATTCGATGTTTCAATCCTTTACCTGACTGCAATAAAGTCACAGGTCTCTGTTACCTGTGTCTCTCTGAGGTCCTATCCTGCATTTTTCAATTCTCTGCAAAGACACTTCTCAAGTGAAGGAAACCCTCAGCACACCCTACTCTAGCTCTCTTGGGAAGGAGGAGAGTAAAAAGCAGAAGAGAGAGCATAGACCAGCACTAAATGTCAGGGGGGGTTGGGTGCCTCTCTCCCAGGTCACTTCTGGGCCAGGGGACTCTGTCCCTCACCACTGCTGACTGACGCAGAGCACAACCAGCTGTCCCCAGCTGAGTTGCTCTGTCTCTTGGGGATGTCACATGAGAACAGAGAGACATTGGAGTTGAGTCATATTCCTGATACCATCCTGCTGGTTGAGAAGACAACCCAGCCCTGCGCTGAAGTCTAGAGAGCCCTTCCCAAATCTGGGACTTAAAACTCATCCTCTGATTCCTTCTAATATCTTCCCATAGACAAGTGAGTTCTGTGGCTTGAGACCTAAAGAAACAGAACTATGATAACAATTAAAAGTCTCTTCATTTTTCAAAATCTTTGTTCCTTCCATGTCTTCCAGATTCAAAATTCTGTTACTTCCTTTCCCTCCCCACCCACTGGTGATACCCTGAAAAGGAGGCAGAAAACACCTACCACATCCTCTGGGCATGATGCAGCCTCTTGACCTTGTAATTCTGTGGAGGGTCTCCCCTTCCCACTACATTATACAAAGCACCCTCCTCATCTTCCTGAGGCTATTGAATTGAGATGAAAACATGGGAGACTCTGGGGCCAAAACCCTATAAATATTTGAAGAATAGTTTTCTTTTCATGTCTTGTTTGAAGAAAATTTTTCTTTTAATGTATTTTCCTTCCTTCTAATTAGTTTATTTTTTATGGAGCACTGGAAAGCAAAGCCATTCTGTTAAAATACTAAAATGTGTCCCTCATGTTTGAAGAATTATGTTCAATAACATCTGTAATTTTCTGTCATTCTGGGTAGTGTGGTGGAAAAATACAAGTAAGGAAAATTCAGAATAATGTCTTCTGGAGTTCTTAATAGATTTTTGGTATATATAAATTTAGATTCAGTGAATATTTATTAGGCACTCCTGTGCGCAGGCTATTGTGTCATGCTAAAACTGGCTTAATAATAATAACTGCTATCATTTAAATGGACTAAGCAGTACACTAATCTATTATTTTATTTAATCCTTACAACAATTCAAAAAGGTACATATTATTATAATATTCATTATTTTTAGAATAAAGGAAGTAGAATAGTTTATCTCATATAGTATATGGAAGAAACAAGGTTTGGGGTCTAGTTTTTTTCCCCAGATTTATTGAGTTATAACTGATATATAACATTGTGTAAGTTTAAGGTGTACAACATGTTTATTAGATACAGTTATATATTGCAATCGGATTACCATGGTAGAGTTAGCTAACATATTTATCACATCCCATAATTACCATTTCTTTTTTGTGGTGAGAAGATTTAAGATTTACTCTTTTAGCAACTTCCAAGTATATAATAAAGTATTGTTAACTATATTCACTATGCTGTGCATTAAATCCTCAGAATTTATTCATCTTCTAACTGGAAGTCTGTACCCTTTGACCAGTACCTCCTCATTTCTCTCATCTACCAGCCTCTGGGAGCCACCATTCTACCCAGTTTCTATGAGTTCAGTTTTTTTTCAATTCCAAGTAGAAATGATATAATACAGTATTTGTCTTTCTCTGTTTGACTTATTTTACTTAGCATAATGCTTTCAAAGGCCATCCACGTTGTTGTAAATGGAAGGATTTCCTTCTTTCTCATGGCTGAATAATACTCCATTATATGCATGTATATCTCATATCTTCTTTACCCATTCAACTACTGATGGGCAATTAAGTTGTTTCCATATCTTGGCTATTGTGAATAATGCTTCAGTAAATATGAGAGTGTAGATATTTCTTCAATCTCTTGCTTTCATTTCCTTTGGATATATACCCAAAAGTTGAATTGCAGGATCATATGGTAATTTTATTTTTAATTTTCTGAGGAACCTCCTTCTGCTTTCCATAGTGGCTGCACCAATTTACATTCCCACTAACAGTGTAGGAGACTTACCTTTTCTCTTTATCATCACCAATGCTTTTTATCTCTTGTCTTTTAGATGGTAGCCATTCTAACCAGTGTGAGGTGATACCGCATTGTGGTTTTGATTTGCATTGCCATGATGATTGGTGACATTGAGCATCTTTTCATGTGTCTGTTGGCCATTTGTTAAACAATCCCACTCATAATAGTACAAAAACAGTAAAATATTGAGAAATAAATTTAACCAAGGAGTGAAAGATCAGTACACTGAAAACTATAGAACATTGATGAAAAAAATTGAAGAAAGACAAACAAGTGGAAAGATTTTATGCTCATGAATTGGAAGAATTAATATTGTTAAAATATGTATATTATGCAGAGCCATCTATAGATTCAATAAAATCCCTATCATAATCCCAGTGGCATTTTTCACAGAAATAGAAAAAACAATCCTAAAATTTGTATGGAATTACAAAAGATTCCAAATAGCCAAAGCAATCTTGAGAAAAAAGAACAAAGTTGGAAGCATCACATTTCCTGATCTCATACTGTACTATAAAATTATAGTAATTAAAACAAAATGGTACTGGTATAAAAATACACACAAAGACCAGTGGATGATAATAGAGAGTCCAGAAATAAACACACACATATACGATCAACTAATAACTGACAAGGGAAACAGAATATGCAGTAGGGAAAGAATAGTCTCTTCAATAAATTGTGCTGGGAAAATTGGATAACCACATGCAAGGAAATGTAATTGGACTCCTATCTTATACCACTTACAAAAAATAACTTGAAGTAGATTAAAGACCAAAACATAAGACCTGAAACTGAAAAACTTCTAGAAGAAAACCTAGGTAAAAAGCTCTTGGACATTGGTCTTGGAAAACACTTATTGGATATGACAACAAAAGCAAAAATCAATAAGTGGGACTATCTCAAACGAAAAACTTCTGCACAGCAAGAGAAAAAAATCAGTAAAATGAATAGAAAATATTTACAAAAATGGGAAAAAATATTTACAAACCATATATCTGATAAGGGGTTAGTATCCAAGATATGTAAAGAACTCATACAACTCGATAACAAAAAACAAAGAACCTGATTAATAAGTTGGCCGAGGAACTAAATAGATGTTTTCCCAAAAAGTCCAGCTTTAATTGATTCTAGTTTTATATTTCTAACTCCTATGGCAGAAGCCGTCTCTGCCCCTCCCATATCTCCTCACCCTGATGGATTTTCAGTTGTGAGTCTCTGATTTCTTTTCTCAAATTCTGAGTTCACTTTACCCATGATGTGGCTGTCTAGAAATACTGGAGAATTCATGCCCACTTCCCCAACAGTCCTCAAAGATGGTAGGAATTTATATAGCAATATCCCAGCTCACTAACCCCTCAAGTGGGCTAACTCTGAGAAGCATGGTCTTCATTTTTCTAGAATTCTCCAAAGTGATAACAAACCCTTATCCCCTGCTTTCTGCTCCAGGTTCAATTTTTAATCCTCTAGTATTTTTTTTACTTGTATCTGCTTACTTGATGCCAAGCCTGCTTCTGAGTGAACCCAAACTCAGAGAGCTACTGTGCTGAATACTCATAGATGACCAGCATCCACTTCCAGGAAGATAACCTGGAGCCTACACAGGGGAGTGGGTATCTCAGTTTTGTAGAGCTCTGATGAGAACACAGTCCAGGAGACTGTCACATAAACCATGAGTCACAAGCCATCAGTATGGGCTACAGCATTTGAACTGTGACTTCTCATAAATTATATGATTTTAGTAACCTTAGTAGGTAACAATTTATTATTCTATCCTTCAAAGAGGGAAAGCAAAGCTCCTAGAAACAGATTCAGAGGTTACACAGCTGGTCTATAATGCAGACTGGATATGATATTGAACCACAGTGAAGAAAACCATTATTTGGAGCTACATGCCGAGCATTGGGGTGAAATCTCTGCAGTGTGAATTTTATGCCATTCAATCCTCCTGGCAGTAATCACTAGGATATTGTCATTTCCATTTTTCAGATGAAAAAACTGAGACCCAGGATGGTTAAGTTATTTACAGAGCTGATGAGTGATGCACATCTGAGAGTGAGAGAAAGAAAGAGAACTTGGAGTCAGTTTAGCTTCCTTGGCCCTTTCATTTTTACAGATCACATGATTTTGTATGTAATTTCTGAAGCAAAACAATTTCATCTCTTCTGCTGGGGTAGAGATCCCTGTCCCCTAGATCAAGTGCTTTCTCCAGACTTATCCCATCCCAGGGAGCCTGTGTGGACACTTGGTTGTACAGATTCTGCCAGGCAGGGCCTTTGGGGCAGAGCCTCTGACAATCTAAAAATAGGAGTTCCTCAGTCAAAGACCACTGTCTCTTGTTGTCACTTACATTGACTTCCCTGTTATCTCCCTGAGCGCTTTGTTTCACTATCATAGGACTACAGGTTCTGTTTAATAAAGTTGGGCTGTGGGCCAGTAAGAGACTCTGACTGCTCATCGTCTATGAGAGGCTCTAAACTGCCAGCACTCAATAGAGGCAGAATACCTGCAACGTGCCTGCCATTACCAATCAGTGAGGAGCTGAATAACCACCTCTCCGGAGATGTCCACGACCTAACATCCAGAACCTGCAAGTGTATTACCTGACAGAAAGAAACTTTGCAGATATAAATAAATTAAGGATCTTGTGATGGGGAGATTATCCGAGTTGATTATCCAGGTTGATTCAATGTAATCATAAGGGTCCTTATAAGGGGAATTCAAATCAAAATCAGGAAAAAAAGATGTGATGATAGAAGCAGAGGTGAATGGTGGGCTTTGAAAAGTGGAGGGAGGGGACATGAGCCATGGAATTAAAGTGTCTTTTAGAAACTGGAAATGTCAAGGAAATATATTTCTCTTAGAGCTTCCAGAGTGGAGCCCTGTTGAACTCTTCTGGACTTGATGATAAGGGGTGTTGGTTTAACCTACCTAGTCTGTGGTACTTTGCTATAGCGGCATTAATGTCACCTGCACACAGTCTAAAGTCAAATGTATGTGTTAGTACTGGGGCCAGAAGGAGAGTGTTAAGGGCCAAGAATCAGGGCTTCATGGTGAGATGTCCTGAATTTGAATCCTGGCAGGGCTATTTGCTAGCTTTATGATCTTGGGCATGTTGATTATATTTTATGCATCCTAAATTACTAATTTGTAGCTCAGGGAGCATACTAGCTTTCTTCAAGTGTTATTATGATTGAATAATAATAATGTATTCATTAAAGCATCTTGGGCAATGGCATCTGCATTATACATTAGCTTTATTCTCATTTCATTTCTTTTCTATCTGCCATTCAGTAAGAAGTATATTTTCCTGTATTACCCTATCTAGGCACTAGAATTTTCGCTAACATTCTCAGTAGGGTAACCCCTGTCTTGGTTTTGCCTGACAGAGTTCTTAGTTTATGATTTGATAAATATAAGGGGGTTAGTTGAGAAAAATCATACCTATGTAATAAATTAAACCATTTCTAAATTTTCTACTGTATTTATGATCTGACGAACGTGTACAACCACCAACCTCTCCTTTCTAGGCTTCCGATGTTCTGCTCCTGGATCATCTCCAACCTCACTGGTCCATCTTGGGAGTGCTGGCTACTTTATTTCTGGTATCTTAACTGATGAGGGGGTTGTAGAATTCTCTGAATTCTGAGCTGCAGGTGCTCAAAGTTCAGCCCTCATGGCCTTGGTGCAGTGCAATTTCTATGTGGTTTGTGAAAATCCACCTGCAGAAGGTTCCCCATTTCCCCTGCACCATCCTCCTCCAGGGATTACCCACATTATTTCTGTTTCCTTCTTATGTGGGAGGAACTTTATTTGCATTCTCAGTTACAGGAGAGAAAGATGACACCTTTTGGTATCAGCCCTGTCTTTAAGACTGTTCAGTTCTCAAAAGCACTTTTCCTACTACTGCTTCAAGTCTTGATTTCAGAGGTGCTTTAGTAATACTACCCTAGATCTGAGTTAATTTGGTTTCTGCCATTCAGGCTCCCTAGATATGGATCTCAAAACAGGTCACTTTCTCATAACTGAAAGAATAAACCTAACACAGTATTAGATTAGCGTTGAGAAGTGAAGAGAGAGAAATTCAAAAAACAAGTCACAGGCAAGCATTCAACACTCAATGCTGAGATCATAGGAGCCTGAGACAGGGCAGAGACCTTCTGAAATCATCCACAAAGATGTGAAAAACTATGAAGTGGTGTGAAATGATAGTATTACGAAAGCAGTTAAACATATCCAGGTCCGTCCATAAAAGAATATAACTCTTCCCCAAACAGCAGATATGAGAAATGACTTTAAAGACAAAAGTAACAAAAGTTTATCACAACCTATAGGGTCTTCCTTCCGAATTCTAAACGCTAAGAGTGAGAAAAGAAGGAGTAAAACACATGGTGATCCAGAAATCTATTTTAATACTGATAAAGCTGAAATGGAAGGACGTGACATAAATCTATCAGAAAGTGGGCTTCCCGACCTTGATCATGTTTTAATGATTCATCCACCCCAGCATAGGCAGTGCCAAATGCTCCACCTCTGCCTGTGTAGGGGTCACCCCTGTAGGGATTGTGACATGGAGAAGCAGGGTCAATCATGTGGTCCCTGTGAGCACTTTGCCACCAAACAAAAGGAACTGTATTATGTGTATTAGTTCTCCTGTGGCTGCTGTAACAAACTGGGAGGTTAGGTGACTAAAACAACAGAAATCTCTTCTCCCACAGATCTAGAGGGCCAGAAGTCCAAAATCAAGGTGTCAGTAGAGTTACACTCCCTCTGAATGTTCTAGGGGGAAATCCTTCCTTGCCTTTTCCAGCTTCTGGTGGCTCCGGACGTTCCTTGGTTTGTGGTCGCATCATTCTAATCTCTGCCTCCATCCTCACGTGGAATGTTACATCACCTTATTTTCTGTTTCTTTGTCAAATCTCCTTCTGCTTTTCTTTTACAGGACACTTGTCATTGGATTTAGGACTAACTCTAAATCCAGGATATTCTCATCTCAAGGTTGGCAGAAAACTCTTTGCTAAATAAGATCACATTCATAGGTTTCTGGGATTAGGATTTGGACATATCTTTTGGGGGGGACACTATTCAACCCACTACACTGCACATACCCATTCCTTCTTCCAAAGTCCCACCAAGGAAGGTCCATCCTCTTTCCCAGAAGAATATCAGGGGAGGGGGAGAATGTGGATGAGGCCATAGATTAACCAAAGGGGTCCACCAACAAGAAAGTCCACATCAGGCATGGGGATATTTCCTCCTAATAGTACCGAACTAATAAAAAAACTTAACATGCCAGTACTACCACAAGCCAACTGCAGATATTAACTCATTTAATCCTCCCAACAACTCTACTTTTATTATTCTCATTTCAGAGGTGAGGAAATTGAAACTCAGGATATTAAACTACTTGCCAGAGGTCATGCACAAAGCAAATGGTTCAGATGTGATGGTTGCTGAGGCTACTCTGAGACCCTACACCTTCTGGCCTCTGACCTCTCATGTCATCTTGTACACCTGCCATCTGTACAATAATGAGGCCCAACCTGACAATACAAACTTCTCTGGAAGAATTATGGTCATTGAAGAACTGAGCTAAATGTACAATGGTCAAGAAATGTTTGAGTAAATTACTGTCTTTTCATCTGATAGGATATTCTTCAACAAATTTAAACTCTTGTTTTTTGGGTTTTGTTTTTTTTTAACATCTTTATTGGAGTATAATTGCTTGACAATGGTGTGTTAGTTTCTGCTTTATAACACAGTGAATCAGTTATACATATGCATATGTTCCCATATCTCTTCCCTCTTGCGTCTCCCTCCCTCCCACCCTCCCTATCCCACCCCTCTATAAAATCATGGTTTTGAAGATTTTTAGTGATAGCCTAAAATATTCATGAAACAATGTTAAAAGAAAATATTGGAATATATATAATTTAAAAATATCAGATTGTATATCTACAAATAATATATTCATAGAAAAATAAGACAGAAAAATAAGATTAAAATGTTAACATTGATTGTCTCTGGGTTGGAAATTTCGTGTCTTCTGTCATTTCTTTTGCATTTTTCAGATCATGTATAATAAACATATATTGTTTTTACAGTAAGGTAAAATCATGACTGCTATTGATTTGGGTTGAAGAAAAATAATTTGAATTGGTCTCAGGAACTGATAGATAAAAAGAAACTACGAAACAATGAAAAGTCCCCATTTATGGGCCTGTGGAGGAGCATAAGGAGGAGAAATGTTAGATTCTGAAGGATCTGGGTTAGAAGGAGCCAGGAAAGGGCGTTCAGGGGTGGTGGTTGTATGTGTGGGGTGCGGGGATGAGGGAATACGCCACAAACCACACAGAAGACTCAGAAGCCTGCCAGTAACGAGAGTGTCAGTGTTTTTTCTGGCTGAAACTCATAACAACTTCAGAGAGGCCGGGAAGATGGCTCAGCATTTTGCATGACAATAGCCCATGCTTAATTTTGTTCACAAAGGTTTTATATGTTCCAAATGGGAACACTGAACTGGGCTAGGTACCTACCTCTCCACTACACAACCTCACTTGGGAGCACTTTTGTCAGGCTGCCTCAGAGGGACATGATTCCTCAAGCTCAGCCCTTAGGAAAGCACCTTTGGATCATGCAGCAGCCTCCCCTACAGAATTTTAAGGCTGGATCGAAGGCAGTTTCCACTCCAAAGCACATTGCCAACAGTCTCATAAAGAACCTGAGCTCACTGCAGCTTAAGTGAAAAGGAAGTGGTACTGATGCACATGGACCACGACTAGTCCAGTATTCAGAAGACCATGGAGCCTTCCGGACCTAAGGTTGTGCCAGGGACCTGCATGGTTTCATTCGCTGTCTCAGGGTGACCCCACATTCTACATGTGCTCCAGGTTCCTCTTGCTGCCAGCTGGCTTTTCTGGCCCTTCCTTCATTTCTCTGTTTCATAGACTACTCATCATTTTGTCTCACTCAAGATCCAGCATGTGCCCTCTAACCTCTCACTCTGCCGTGGCTTTGAGCAGCCGCTTCTTTGCTAAGGCTGCTTTTGTTCAGAATTTCTGTTTGCATTGCAGAGAGGAAAAGAATTTGATTAGCTCAACCTGACTTTCCACTTAAATGCAAGGTAACAGGGCACTGGTTTGACTAGGGATTGGCTGACCTGGCCAAAACCCACTTCTTCAGGTCCTGTGGGTGGTCAATTGCCTTTCAAAGGGGCATGGAAGGCACTGTGATCAATGTGTCTCCTATACAGTTTATGCAGGAAAGAAGACCACTTTCCTTAAGAAATAGCATCTACCTTGCAGGTGCTTAAAGCAAAATGGATTCCCTGGTCAGCAATCCAACATGGATCTTTTGACCAAAAGGAAAGGAAAAGACAGGAAATCCTGTCATCTATGGAGAGTTTATTTCAAAATATGAGAAGAGGGGTCAGACAAGTCAGGGAAAAAAACCTAACAGTGTTTCCTTTAGCTTATAGCATTAAGAAAAATGGTCAGGTTTTTAACATTGATACATCCCCTTTCAAGGACTAAATAATTATTTTCATAATAAATACAAAATATAGTTTTTACCTGGTAAATTATTTTGAAGTGTTGTCTTAGAGAAGCCTCTAAAGAAAGTCTACTTTGACCTTATGTTAGCTTGGTGCATCTCTCTACTGATTACCAAGCTGTGGCTCCAGAAACTTCAGACAGAGTTGGCCTAATTGGGGATACTGCACACGAAGATGAACTGCACAGCTGGGCCCCTCAAAACTGCCTGGGCTAATTAACAGGAAGTAGCTTTGAACTTTTTGCTCTGTTGGGTTTCCTGGTATTATAAATCACTGGATCAAGTCTAAAAGCAGCTAGAAGGACCCAAGAGTTAGAGGACATATCTCCCAAGAGCGTGCGCTATGAAGAGTGGGGGGACAAAGGCTGTTACTATTACAGGCACAGAGGACTTTGAATTTTTAAAAAAATTATAGCTCATGTGTAAGCCAGGGGGTAAGGTGGTCCTATTTAGCTCAGTGAAGACCACATGGATTATACATACTTGGCTTCAGCTCAAGTCAGTTAAGAAGGATTTGAGAAAAGATTATGGATGTTCTGAAGGCAAAGAACCATTTGTTTCCATCTCCCAACTTCCTTTTGATTCTAGGACTGAATCTAATCCTGGTTATGCCACTTACTGGCTGCCAATTAACCTCTGTAATCTTCATCTTTCGTCATCTATAAAATGGGTTCATTCATACCTACCTTTTCTACTTTGTATGGCTGTTGTATATTTCAAATGACATGGTAAGCTTCTCAATATGCTATTTTCCTAGGTGTGGCAGTTATCCACTGTGATGTAACTAAATGTTCCAAAACTTAGTGGTTTAAAACAACAATTTATTATGATCCTCCATGGTTCTGTGGACCACTGGGGTCATTTGAACTGTTTTGCTTGAATTCTCTCATGGGATCACAAACAGATGACAACTGGGGCTGGAGTCTGACAACTGGGCTGAAACACCTGGGACTGGTCAACTTTCTCTCCTTCCACATGGCCTCTCTACATGCCTACCTCGAGCTTATTCCCAGCATGGAGGCTTAACGTAGTCAGGTTAACATAGTGGCTGGCTTCTCCAGAATGAGTGCTTTAAGAGACGAGATGATGTTGCAAGCTTTTTAAGTCATAGCCTCAGAAGTCCCAAAATGTCACTTCTGCCATGTTACTTTGATTAATCAAGTCATGGCAGCCCGCCCAGAATATAGGGGATGGAAAGTACACTCCACTTTCATGTCAGTTGCAGTATCCATATATAGGGAGGGAAAGATTTTATAGCACTGTCTTTGGAGACCATCAAGCACACCCTTTCTACGTTTCTCCTAATTTCTGCTCCATCCATCCATGCACCCACTTATTCATGTATTAAACAAAAATTTAAAGCCTATTATGAGTCCATATCTACATGGGTGTTGGTGATACAATGTCAAAAAGATAGGTACTACTATCCTTGAACCTCATAAAGATGATAGATTAGTGGGGGAGACAGGGATACTAACAAATAAATATATGGTTTCAAACCAGGATAGGTGTAACTGGTCAAAACACAGTATAGGACTAATAGGACTTATCTGGATTGATGATACATCACAAAAGTTCTCTTTGAGAGAAAGTCACTAAGAATGAGTGGAAGTTGGTCAGGAGAGGAGTGAAGGAAGAACTTTCTATGCAGGAAGAGCAGCATGAAACTATTCAGCCTTTGCTCATATGTTACTGCATGAACAAGTCTTTTTCTTCTTAAACTGTAATTCATATTAACCCTTCTTGGGTTCTCTTCTTCCTTTCTCTGCATGATTTTTCACTGTGGCACTTAACATAGCTAATGCACTATGTACTTCATTTATTTCCAGGCTTATTTATTATCTTTCTCACTGACCAAAATGTAATTTCCATGAAAGTGGAGATATTTTTCTACTTTGTTCCCTGTTGCATCTAGAACACTGCATAGTACATAATAAGCAGTCAAAATATTTATTGAATAAGTGCATAACGTCTTCAGTCTCTCTACTCAAATTTTTTATTGTATTTCATTGACTACAAGCCAATTTATACCAATATTCTATTTGCTGTACACCAAGAGCACTGGACAGATTTTGAGCAACTTAGGTTCTATTCCCTGTCCTCCTTCTAACTTCCTGTTAGACTTTGGGCAAATTGCTCAGAGGTCTTCTACTGATTCCTTCATCCTTAGAATAAAGATGTTAACTTCTGTTGTCTCTTTCTATTCTAAGTGACCATAATTCTTTGATTGTTGTACAGTGAAATTGTTACAAAGGGACCAAAGACTTAATTCAATTGACCTAATTCGCAAAAGAGTTGGCTGAGGCCAGGATGGGGGAGGCGAAAAAGAAGATTCTTGGGGGAAGCAGGGCTTACAAGGTGTGTTTTCTTCTTTATAAGGAGAGAAAAAGAAGAAACACAACTTTTCATCTGAGACTTGAATACTAAGGAGTAACACAAAAGATTCATCAAACACTTTTTATGACTGAGCAGCATGTGGTTTGGTCTGAACTGATCTGTCTCAGTTAACTCAGAGGAAAGAATTTCTACTATGGGTTTGGAGGAAAGAATCAGGACATTTAGCCTGCGAGGTGGGAGAAGCCATCCTAGCAGCTCACTTCTGTTCCTGTCTTTAAGGCAGCTTAACCAAATGGTCATGCCATGAGCAGCATGATAGAGGGGCCACATCCTTGGGAAACAAAGAAGTAAAACCCCTTACCTCTGCAGTGTGCTCTGTGGGAAGGCATGACAGTAGGACTAAGGCACAAGGAGTATTTGTTACAGGTATGAAAGCTTCATACCCAATAGTGAGGAGCATCAGGACCATTTCACAATGAGCTGCATGCCAAAAGATAGTGGTGAGTCACCTCAAGGGAATCAGAAGTTACTGTTAACTTAGACCCAAGCTGATGGCTGGAAAAAGATGAACTCTTCTTAGTCTTAGGCATAAACATGCATATTTATTCTGATGGCCAGGAAATAACTTAGACATTTGTAAGTCCTTCTTTGGGACTGAGGCACTGAGGACATTTTTTAACGTGTGAATATGTTACCTGGGTTTTCTTAGAAGCAGACCCTGAGACAAAGATTCAAGTACAAGTTTTTATTTGGGGTTGATTCCAGGTGAATGAGACAGGGAAGAATTCTAATGTGATATCAAAGAGATTGGTGCTAAGCAAGTGACCACAGAGGCAACTGGAGCTTAATTTTTCTAGGCAACTCTGGGTGCCAGAATAGAATGCATGTCTCAGAGTCATCCTAGACAAGGGGGGAGGTGCTGTGGGTTCATACACCAGTTCCATCCAATCATTTGTTGTGGTGTACTCCCAGAGAAAGGGTGACACATACACTTATGGCACTTTAAGAACATTGTGTGCATGACAATGCACAGAGTGGCTACTGGAGGCCTGAGGGAGCCTCAGGTAAATGTATGTGGGTGCTGATATTTGGAAATGTTATGGGATTGACTAGAATGGTAAGAATGGAGGGGATATAGGTGGCACATGGTAGCCTCTGCTCCATCTGGCTTGGGATCAAATGTCATAAACAAGTACCAGTTATTAATAGCTTCTTTAGAATTAATTAACAGAATAAGAAAAGAGATTTTTTTTAACCCATCAGAAATATGAGGGAATGGCAGGTAAGATAGGTAAATATTGCTAAGGGGAAGAAAGTAGTATGGAGAAGTTACTGTGATCCTAGGGCAGAACAAAGATTGGAATGTTCTGAGGGGAAGAGAGAGGGCCAACAAACTGCATGCTTTGTGTCCTCAGTAACAGATATCATAGATAAATGTTAACTCTTCACATTGTAAGGTTTAAGACTATTCAAGGTAGTTCAAAGAATAGAGATTCTTACTGACATCCAAGAACTGAAATGATGGTAGGAAGGGCTTTCTCTGAGCCTAGAGCCACAACGCAGCTCTTTAGACAAAAGACTCACTCCAGAGACCCCAGCATTGTAATTCCTGGATCGTTTCTCAGGTGCTCAGCATTAACATAACCAGGTACAACATCCTCTACCATACCCATTTATTTCTATCTCTTCTTGTTTCTTTGACAGCTTTTGTTCAAAGGCTAAAACACTATAGAATTTAGTGAGTCCCAAGCAAATCAACACAAATAAAACAACACCAAGGTATATCATTGTCAAATAGCTAAAAGCTAAGATAAAGAGAAATTCTTAAAATTAGCCTTTGGAAAAAAATGATACATTAAAACAGAGGAACATTAATAATAATGGCTACTTTCTCAGTAGAAACAATGTAAGGCAGAAGATGGTAGAATGCCAACTTTAAAGTACTAAAAAAAAGCAAAAACTTTCCAACTATAATTCTATGTCAAGAAAAAACTGTTTAAAAAGTCATTTTTGGATAAACAAAAATTGAGGGAATTCACCACTAGCAAACATTCACTACAAGAAATGCCAGTGGTTATTTGTATTGGAAGCCAGTGCAGGAGGGCAAGAAAAAATAAAGATGAAAGACATAAAGATTGAGATATGAGAAACAAAACTGTCTTTTGATGACCTGATTGTGTGCTTGCAAAATCCAAAGGAAACTACAAAAACCGTGAGACCTAATAAGTGAATTAAGAACATCTCAGAATACATAGTCAACACGCACAAATCAGATCTATTTCTTCATATCTGCAACAAGCACTTGGAAACATTTAAAAAAAAAAAAATTTAAATTTTAGTTTATTTTTAAATATAAATTTTATGTATTTAAGTTGTATAACATGATGATTTGATATACATATGTGTATTGAAGTGATTACTACAGTTAAGCTACTTAACATATCATCTTCACATAGTTACAATTTGTGCATGTGTGTGTGTGATAAGGGTACACAATTTGAGAAAGGAGAATGGAGTTGGAAGCTTCATATTTCCTGATTTCAAATTATATTATAAAGCGATAATATTCAAAATAGTGTGGCACTGGCATAAAAATAGACAGATAGACTAATGAAACAGAATAGACAGCCTAGAAATCAACCAAGCACATATGGGCAACTGATTTTTGACAAGGATGCCAAGAATACACAATGAGGAAAGGATAATCTCTTCAATAAATGCTGTTAGGAGAACCAGATATCCATATGCAACATAATGAAATTGGACCTTTATCTTGTACCATACACAAAAATAAAACCAAAATAGATTAAAACTTAAATGTAAAACCTGAAACTCTAAAACTCCTAGAAGAAAACGTAGGGAAAAAGCTCCTTGACATTGGTTTTGGTAATGACTTTTGGATATGAAATCAAAAGCTCAGAACAAAAAGAAAAAGAAACAAGTGGAACTATATAAAACTAAAAAGTCTCTACATAGCAAAGGAAACAATCAACAAAATGAAAAGACAACTTATGAATTGGGAGAAAATATTTATTAACCATATAAGGGGTTTGTATTTGAAATTTTTAAAAAAGTAATACTATTTAAGTCAGACCTAAAAACATAAAATATCTAGGAATAAAGGTAATGAAAGATGAACAAGATTTATGTGCTTGGAACCAGAAATTATTGCTAAAAGATAGTTTTAAAGACATACCTAAATTAATGATGATAAGTATGTTCATGGGATGGAAGATTCAATACAGATGTCAATCTTCTCAAAATTAATATATAGATTCATTGCAGTTCCAATTCAATTTTCATGGAATTTTTGTAAAGTTGACAAGCTTACACTAAAATTTATCTTGAAAAAGAAGAATAAGGTAAAAGAACACACACTATCTGATTTTAAGACATCATAAAGACACAATAATTAAGACATGTTATGAAAATAAATACAGGAAAATAAATCAAAGGAACACAATAGAAAGCACAGAAATAGACCAGACATAGCTTCCAGAAATATACTGCCAAATGATCTTTTATTAAGATGCCAAAACAATTCAGTGGAGAATGGAAAATGTTTTCAATAATAGTGCTAGAAAACATGAACCTCTCTATGAAAAAATATGAGTCTCTAACCATACCTCACATCATATACATAAATCGCAGCCCTAAGTGTAAAAGCTAATACTCTAAAGTTCCTAGAAGAAGATATAGGAAAATATCTTTGAGCTGTTGATATAGGCAAAGTTTTTTTAGGATTCAAGAAGCAATACTTTTAAAAGAGAAGAAAATCAGTTGACACACTGGACTTCATAATAAATGAAAACTTCATCAAAAGTCAACTTTGAAAATGAAAAGGCAAGCCACAGACTGGAAGAAATAGTTTATAATCATATATTTGGCAATGATCCTGTATCCTTAATATATAAAGAACTCCTACAGCTCAGTTATAAAAAGACAAAAACCTTAAAAATAGTGAGCAAAAAGACTTGGGCAGATATTTCACAAAAGGAGAAATACTAATGTTTGGTAAGCACATGAAATATATTCATTAAGTTTAGGGATTAGGAAAATACAAATTAAAGCCACAATGATATACCATTACACACCAACTAGAATGGCTAAAATTTTAAAGATTAACATTTTAAAATTTTGGACAGAATACAGAGAAACTGCAACTCTGATACACTGCTAGTGGGAGTGTAAAATGGCACACTTTGGAAAACTGTATGGCAATTTCCTATAATGTTAAATTTACACCGACTTTGTAATCATCAATTTCTCCCACAGGTTTTTATCCAAAAGAAATAAAACATATGTCTATAAGAGAGGTGTATACAAGAATAGTGATTGCAGCATTATTCATAAAAGCAAAAATACTAGAAACAACCCAAAGGTCCTGCAACAGAAAAATGGATGAAGATAATGTACAAATGCAAACAAAGTGAATGGATAACAACAAAGAAACACAGACACAAAAGAGTTATACTATATGCTTCATTTTATATGAAGTTCAAGAACAGGTAAACATAATCTATGGTGATAGAAATCAAGTAAATCGTTGCCTCTGTAAGTGGGCTGGGGATGGGGTCCTGGGTCACTGGTGGGTTTGAATGGAAAGGGACATGACAGAAGTTTCTAGGAGACAATGAAAACGTCCTATATATTGATTGTGGCTGTGGTTACAGGAGTGTATACATTTATCAAAATGTATCAAATTGTACACTTCAAGTTCCATGCATTTTACTGACAGTATTAATACTTCAATTACACACACACACACACACACACACACACGTGTGTATATATATATATATATATATTTGAAAAATAAGCAAGCAAAGCAAAGCAAAAAAGCCAGCAGTCATATTCAATGACACTGATATGAGTATGCATTTAGAAAATTTCACTCGCCTTGCCCATCTCTGTATGACCAGAGATGCTACAATTGTGGCTAACTTTCCAGAATTATTTATACATGCTTATCAAGTAGATAAGGCATAGGTGGGGTTTCAACTAGAACATCTGACATATACTGGCTGATAACCAGAGCTATGAAAATGCCTTTCAGAATAGACATTGAGAAAAGAAACAGGCAAGAACAATTCCCCCGTGGTGTAGTGTGACAGTCACTCAGTTGGGTTTTTCCCTCTCCAGTTGCTTTTTCCTGCAGAAAGTCACATTAAGAGGCATCTGGTAGGGGGAGTCAGAGAGTGTCAAAGTCGAAACCCAGTGGGTCTCATCCTGCTTTCCCTTTTTGGCAGCCTTGGCAGAAATGCAGAGCCCTCTGGATCAGTGGGGGCTGGTCAAGGGAGGTAGGTGGAAGCCACCATGGGGGTAGAATTACAAAGAAACAGCCTAAAGATTTTACTTGTCATAAGCTAAAATCTTTTGCCAGTTCTTGGACTTGCTGTTTAAATGAGGGCAAATATGGATGCCTATTTCCTTAGCACAGCTTAACCTGGGTCTCACGTGCTCCAGTTGGAGACACTGATAGCTCTGAAAACCTGTCTTTTATATATTTGTTGTTTGCTGGGAGGCTGCACATTTACTGGAGTTCAAGTGTAGCTCACTTTTCCAAGATAGTTCCTCTGCAGTCTTTTTGGGCTTGGTCTCCTCCGATGACACCATCAAAGGCTCTATCCTCACCCACTGGTAGTGACATAGATCTCAGATTGCTTTGATGGAGCAGAGACTGAGATTTGAGTTTCACCTCTGGCCCCAATTCTATTTTCTCAAAAAATTTCTTGACTGTGAAATGATAGGTCATACCAAGGATCAGTAGATAGGAGAAAGAACAAGGCTTTTGGAAGAAATGGATCCAAAACCTGGTTCCATTGCTAAGTTGGGCAATGTTCAATTTTACCAATTGTCCAAGTGTTTCCACAATTTTCCAATGAAATTATCCATTCTCACGATTATCCAGTGGGTTTATCACAAGCTTCACAATATTACGGTGAGAATTTAATTTTATATATATATACATAAATATATATATATATACATAAATAACAAACTATCTCAAGTGATGTCATCTGGCATATTGTTGATGTTATATCCACCTTAGTTCCTACTGCGCCTCTTAGTTTTTTCTGCAGAAAAATCTTTTATATACTTAGTAACTGAAAAGATTTACTTGATTTCAAGAATGCTTCCCTACACTTCCAAAACACAAGTTCCTACACTCACTCACTCACGCATACACTTCAGTCCTTTATTAACTCATTCTACACATTCCCAGGCAGGCCAAGAGCAGGTACAGAAGCCAAGAGCAGAAATTATATTTTTTTATTATGGAGATGGCTTAGGAATCATTACTCTCATCATCGTAACTTATGTTAATGTATATATTTTCAAAACTTTCATCTTGCTTTCATATGGTCACATATGAACTGAATGATCATGTAATTTTATGGAAACATCTGGATATTTTTGAGAGTAAAAGGGCATCATGATTTACCTGAGGCAACAATCAGGGATTGACCTGGGCACACTGGATGTAGGATCACCCTAAACATGGTCTGAGATCTATTTTGAACAAGTATCAATATTCCTTATCAAATGGTGAAATTGAGAGTCAGGAAGGTGACATGTCTTACTCAATATCATCTGTGAGTGACAGAGTCAGAATTTAAATGCAGATATTCTGAAGGTGAAACCTGTGATTTTTGTAGAATAATAAAATTTATTTTAAAAACAGTGGTGGGAATGCCAGCAATTTTGTTCTGTTGGAATTTTGCTGTATTAAATGCTGGATTGGCTAGAATTCAAACACTTTTTCATATATAGCTTTTTGGCTTAGGCTTCATTGTAATTAGACTTAAGAAGCACAATAACTATATTTGCCCACTGGGGTACTATTAAGTAACTGTACAGCATTATGGAAATGCAAATTTCCATAGCTAAACGTAATCTTTGCTACTGAGTTGAAATATAATCTCTTCGCCTGATACTTAAGGCCCATTATTATTAGACCAGAACTCCTTAACTCTTCTCTCCATGCTTCCACAGAAGAGGGGACTTCCACAATTTCCCTCCAGAGAGACAGTGTAAGGGGGAACGTTTCTTGTCTCTCTCTTTTCACTCTCTTCCTCACACCTCCTCAAAGGAGTTAATATGCCTGGAGAGATCCAGGACCTGTCTTCCAGGAGCAGGTGTGTGTTCCCAAGTAGGTTACCCATCCTGACAGCCCTATGGCCCTACAGGCATAATACTGAGGTTGCAAGATACAACCTCAAAAGTCCAGGGGGGTCAGGGGAAGAAAACTTCACTTTGGCCCCTGTTACAAAATTCCCCAGAGACCACTGAATGGGATGTTGTAGATAACTTGCAAAAATGTCTAGAATTGATATTTATGTCCCTTTTGGCTAACTTTTTTCTATATGCATTGGCTTTATAAGCTAGAAACTTGGAGAAAAGGAAGAATAAAGGGATTGATACCATGAAGCCCATACAGCCACTCTAAGATACCTACCAGCGTTCTTTGTCATTGAGTCCATAAAATAACTTGTTATTCTTAAGCACAACATGGATTTTAAGCTCCTATAACTTTGCCACCCTTTTTCCTGAAATGACTATGGGTGCCACTAAGGTTAGTTTATTAGTTTCCCAGGGATGCTGAAACAAAATACCACAAACTGAGTGGTACTTAAAACAATAGAAAATTATTTTCTTACAGCTCTGGAGACTAGAAGTCTGGGATCAAGATAGCAGCAGAGCCATTCTCCTTCTGAAGGTTCTAGAGGAGGATCCTTCTTTGCCTCTTGTTGGCTTCTGGTGGTGGCTGAGCATCTATGGTGCTTCTTAGCTTGTAGCTGCATCATTCCAATCTCTGCCTCCATTTTTTTTAACTTTTTATTTTATATTGGAGTATAGGTGATTATCAGTATGTTAGTTACAGGTGTACAGCAAAGTGATTCAGTTATACATATACATGCACCTATTCTTCTACTCTATAGCACAGGGAACTCTGTTCAGTATTATGGAACAACTTAAATGGGAAAAGAATCTGCCTCCACTGACACATGGCATTTTCCCCTGTGTATCTGTGTCTTCACACAACCTTCTTAGAAGGATACAAGTTATTGGATTTAGGGTCTATTCTAAACCAGTAGGACCACATCTTAACTTGACTACATCTGCAAAGACCCTATTTCCAAGTAAGGTCACTCAGGTACTAGGAGTTAGGACATGAATGTGTCTTCTTGGAGGACACAATTCAACTCAGTACAGCTAGTATTTCTATTTGTATGTCAGATCCATTCTCTTCCCTTCTTTCCTAAAGTATCACTCCAACTATTCTCCCGTCTCTTCCTGCATCATCAGTTCTCTTACCCTTTCTCCAGGGCCTTCTTTATTAGAATACAGCATGTGGTTATTTCTTGCATATTTAAACAAACCAACAAACCTCTCTCTACCTCTGTGTTAGTCAGGATCCTCCAGAGAAACAGAACTAATAGGATGAGTATATCTATGTCTATGTCTATACCTCTATCTATCTATATCTATTTCTATCTATCTATCTATCTATCTATCTATCTATCTATCTATCATCTATTGAGAGGTCTGTTTTAAGGAATTGTCTCACATGATTATGGAGGTTGACAAGTCCCAAATTTTGTAGAATGAGTTGTTGGTAAGCTGGAGACCCTGGAGAACTGATGGTATAGATTCAATTTCAAAGGCCATCAAGCTCAAGAACCAGGAAGAGCCAATGCTTCAGTTCAAGTTCCAAGGCAGGAAAAAGCCAAAGTCCCAGTTCAAAGACTGGCATACAAAAAGAATCATTTTCCTCAGGGAAAGATCAGGGTTTTTCTGTTCTAGTCAGACCTTCAAATGATTGGATGAGGCCCACCTACAATAAGGAGAGCAATCTGCTTAAATCAGTCTCTTGATTTAAATGTCAGTCCCATCAAAATTACCTTTATAGAAACACCTTTAAAAATGTTTGAACAAATTTCTGTGCACCAATGGCCAAGACAAATTGATACACAAAATTAACCATCATACCATTCCTTCTCCTCACCATTTTTCTTCTCATCTTTAAAGCAAAAATTCTCAATGATAAGACTTTCTTCATTGCCTCAAATTGCTCTAATTCATGCCTGATCCCATTCCAGTTAGACTTCCCTCACAACTACAGAAAAAGCCTTTGTCAAGGACAGATTGCCTACACATCCTGAATCTTGTGGTCAATCTTAGTTGACATTCATTAGAGCAAGGATGCTTATTTGTTTTGTTCATTGTTCTATTTTTACTTCTTAGAAAAGTGACTAGCACATAGTAGGTCTTCAATTAGTATTTGTTGAATTCATAAATAACTCTTTCTTAACTTATCACTGGCATTCAACATATTTGAATTTTCAGTTCTTTAAATTGTACCTCCCCTTGGCTTCCAAGCTTATCCTGGTTTTCTTCCCAATTTGCTGGATGTTCCCTTTCTATCTTTTTTTTTTTTTGGTTCTTATTCATATCACAGCCTCTTAGTTAAGAACATCCAAGGGCTCAGTCCCTGGTCTCCTTATTTTCTATTCCTCATTCCTGAGGGAGTTTCATCCACCGTAGCTGTTTTAATCCTATCCATGTGCTGATGACTCCAAATTGTGTGTCATCAGTTCTTTCTGGAACTCAAGAACTTTCCACTCAAGTGTTTAATTGATCTCAAGTTAAATATGACCAAATATGAGCTATCTTCTCTCAAAGATGCTTCTATTAATGCCCCACTTTTAGTCCATCAACAAATACTATCAACTCTAACTTCAAAATACATTTAGGATTTGAACATTTCTCACAACTTCCATTGTTTACAGCCTGACTCACTCACTCACCTCCTCCAGTTTTTAATCAACTATCACTTTCTCAGTGAGGCTTCTCTGCCACCATATTTACAATCTCAAGTTTTTACTTCCTGAAAAATGATGAAAAGCCTATCCACTGCCTTACCATATTTTTCACTGTTCTACTTATTACTAACTAGTATATTACATATACACATATAGATAGATAGATAGATACACAACCTATAACATAGGCATGTGTGCCTATGTGAGCTATAGTCTGAATTTGTGTGTCTTCTCAAAACTCATATACTGAAATATTAACCCCCAAGATGATAGTATTAGGAGGTGGGACTTTGTGCTGTGAAGTGATTACTCATGAGAGCAGAGCCCTTATGGTTGGGATTAGTGCCCTTATAAAAGAGACCCGAGAGGGCTAGCTCATCCCCTCTGCTGTGTGAGGTTGCAGTAGAAGGCACCATCTAGGAAGCAGGCTCTCACAAGACAGCATGAGGGCCTTGATCTTGGACTTCGCAACCTCCACACCTGTGAAGGCTGAAGAAATACATTTCTGTTCTTTATAAGCTACCCAGTTTATGTTATTTGCTATAGCAGCAGGAAGGGACTAAAGCAGTGTATAAACTTATTTTGTTTATTGTTTATGTCTACCATTAGAATGTAACCTTCATTAGGGGTTACATTCTTTTGATAATGACCATATTCATGACATCTAGAGCACTGGAACATTGTAATTGCTCAATAAATATACTTTGAATGAATACATGTCTTCCTATTCCTTTCAGGAAATCAAAGTCCTATCTCATCTATCAAGGTCATGCTTATATAATCACCTTTTTCCTAAAGACTTTGTTAGTCTTTTCAACTAGAATTAGCCACTTATTCCTCTGGCTTTCCAATAAACCTTGCTTTTATATTTTATTGAATGACTTCTATGTCATTGACTCACATATGTTCTCTCATTTAATACTTTATTCCAACCAGTAATACAATGCCTATGAACTTTCAACAAATGTTCTGAAAAAGATAAATAAATTCTCACTAAAGACTTGTAAGATGAAAATAATAATATCTAATGTAATGGAGAAAATGAGTTTCAATAACAGTAAGCATCTTGTAGAAGGTTTTATAGCTGGCAAATGAGACTCAGAATGAAAATCAAGGTCTTTGACTCTAATTCTAGTTCATTCTTCACTTCTGTATACTCTTTAAAATATGGGCCATAGTTCCCAACCTAGATGTAAGTGAACAAGTTTCTCACATGGACAGTCACACCAATGTACTTTATTCTATAGGAGAAATATTGAGCTACTTTACGACTTGGGAACAAAAGCTTGAAGTTTTGTATTGCTAAATCAAACCTTATATTACTCACCAGTTTAACTGTATGATTTTCTTGATAATCTTTTATTGTTATGAGAAGAAATAAAATTGGAAGCAGTGAGTGTGGTAAAGAAGGGAAGCCTGCTACTGCCAGACGTTAAATCACCAAGAAATAGAAACAAAACAAAACAAATAACAACGATAACAAAAATAAGAGTAATAAGAGAGGTAAAAGGAAAGATCAACATTAAGAAAGTGGTAATAGAAAGAATGTTAAGAGAGAAAGCTAAGTCTTATGTATTTATCTAAAAATGTAAGGGCAATTTTACAGTAGAATAACTGGCTTAAAATATTCTGGTTAATGGGGCAAAAGAATGTATAATACAATTTTTCACAACAGTCTCATCATGTTATCCTTTTATAGGTATGCATGTTTTTTTATTGCTAACTCAGTTTGATCTGAACATAAATCAGATCTCAAGTTATGGCTAAAAATAATATAATTTAATTGTGTCTCAAAATCACTTTGGAGAGACTTCTACATCTGACAAAGTGGAGAAATAAGGACAGAACTACCCTCTGTCCTAGAACAACCAACAATTAAAAAAAATACAATGGCTTTTGAGACACTGAACATCAGGCAAAGTAATCACTGAGAGAAAGAAAATGAAGTAAGTGCTATGCCTGCCTCAGCTACTGCAATGGGATATTTTCTATTTAGTAATTTATGTTCCCAGTGAGTTCAACACTGTGTCCTGTATATGTATCAATTTTACAAATATACACTGAGCTTCTACCATGTAGAAGATACTGCTCTAAATATTTGGGGAAGAATGCATACAAGCCAGAAAGGTAATATGGCTGCATATGTTTTTGTGTAGCATTCCTAGCATAAGAGTGATCTGGCAAAGGTTCAAGTATGAGCAGAAATTTCATTGGTCTCCATACTCCAAAATGTGCCCTGGTCTGTGGGAGCTGCATCCATTCAGGGAGACCCTTCTTTTAATTCACAAAGGACTTACAGTCAGATCTTACAGATATGGTTTCTAGTCTTAGTCAGCTTTCATTCTAGTGGCAGAGATGTATAATAGGCATATAAAGAGGACAACTATAAGAAATAAGTGCTATGCAGAGATAAAATACAGTAGTGAGAAAGAAACTCACTAAGAGACTACCTTATTTATTCGTTTACTAGTTTCCTAATTCTTTTTTGACTTTTTTTTAGTAACACATATGTTATAGAAGTCAAAGGGATGAAAGAAAATGTGGTAAAAAGTACTAGTTTACCTTCCCCTCCCTCATGCAAGTATTCAGCTCACCATTTCTCCTCTTTAGAGATAACTAAGCTAATCAATTTCCTGCGCAGACTTCTATAGATATTCCATGCCTATGAAACCATGCATGTGACTGTTTTAAAATTTCCTCCACAAATAGTAATATAAAATACATGGCTCTGCATCTAGATTTTCCCACTTAAAAAATATATATATATAAAGATGTAGATCATTCCAAATCAGCATATAGAGCTGTCTCATTCTTTTTAATGGTTGCTTAATATAACACAGAAGGAAAGGATCTGGACTTATTTGATTAGTTTTGCATTAATGGAGTTTTAGGTCATATCCAATTTGTTGTTACTAAAAAACAAAGCAGCATTGAATATTGTTGACCATATGTGAAAGTTTACCTGTAGAGCAAATTCCTAAAACTGAAATTGCTGAGTCATATTTTATTGGGGTTTTAATATAATAAGAATTTCTATTTTCCTGAAGTTGTACCAAAATAAGATTTTACCAGCAACCTATATAAGTGTTCCTTCATATGTATTATGAAACTTTTATATTTTTTGCCTATAAATTAGGTTTAAAAGTTATATTCGTTGTAGTTTCATTTTAAGTTATACATTGAGGGTGATTACTTACTACTAGGTGCTTTTCTACCTTAAACAGCCAGTACACGCCCTTATTTTATTTTTTTATTAGGTCCTTGGTAATTTTTTTTGTCTTACTGAGCTTTAGGAGATCATCTCATGTTTAGGACATTAGCTTTTATTAAGTCTATGATATACTCTGTAAATATTTTCCCCAGTGTATCAATTTCCTCTTTATTTTTGTTTGTGGCACTTTTCCAGGCCAACTTTAAGATGTATTTTTATGTAGTCAAGTTTTTATACTGAGTAAAATGTGAAGCAAGGACATGAGAGGATCAATAGTACAAAGGAGCTGGTTAATGGACTAGTGATCAGAGAAGGTACAAAGATCAATTACCGGGTAAGGGATCATTAGGTTGAATGAGCTGATAGATCGAGGTGGAGTACAGGGGGTAGGATGATGTCCTACTCAAGCTGTCAGAGGGGTATCGGTGATGACAAGTTTAGGGCATGACCTTGGGAGTGGTGGCTGGGAGGAAGTGGATGATTGGAGATGCCCAGGGGGAAGAATGGAGAGAACTGTGTGTTAGAAAACATTCTTCTATGGACATGGAAGTGCCAGGTGTATGGGTGGAAAGGTGGGAAGGAATAGTGGCATGAAGGGTTGAAAGCAACATAAAAGAAATTAGTTTTTAAGTGCTCAGTAGCAAGAGGTAAGAGGCCAGCATTTTATTTCATTTCGTTATTTTAATCCTATCATGGTGTAGCAGCGTAAACACTGTGGATCAAGGACTGGGTAGAGTGTCAGAAAATAGGTCTCCTTTGTAAGACTCTTTCCTTCTAAGAGCCTCAGTATTCTCATTTGTAAAATTAGTCTGTTGGACTAAGTGAATTATACAATCATGTCTAGCTGTAATAGTCTATGAATTTACAGTGCCCTAGGCAGCATCACTACAGACTTATACCGTTCATATCAGACACATGATGGGGGCAGGCCTGAAACCCCAGCACACTCACCAAACTATCAGATGGGGTAGACCAGTTCTCCTGGTTGGCATGGGGCCATCTTCTAAGCAAGGCTGGCTCCAAGGGAGCTTTTGAAATATTGACAGCCAAGTTGGACTAAAGCCCAGAATTGAAAAGAGATCAAAAGCCTAGCCTTAAATAAAACCAGCTGGGAACACAACTATTAAAAAAAGAAGTAACAAACAAAACAAAACAAAACAAAACAAAACACAGATACTGTAGGCTGGGACCTTATTTTAACATATAAAACACAAACACTGGAGGCTGAGAATCAGACCATTTGCCGAGCATTTGTAGAAGAGGTTGAGCAAGCATTTTGATTTGTGTAATGAGAACCGGCTGTTTAAACATGTTTAGTCTCATTAACCATGAGTAGGAAGAGATGTCTTTCTCTTGTGCTTGACAAGACTGTGGCAAATGTGTTTTTGCAAAAAAAAAAAAAAAAAAAAAAAAAAAAAAACTTGGAGGTGAAATGGATAAATCTGTCTCCACATTATCTTATTTAATTTTCATAAGAAACCTTCAAAGATGAGGAAATAAATCTCAGAGCGGTGTAGTGTGCTTCTAAGTAACTGAGGCTCAGAACATTTAAAGATCTTGACCCAGTAAATGACCAAGCTGAAACCCTTAAAACTACAAAACTGGCAGCAAGAATGAGAAGTACAGTTTGGAGTCATGTTTGCAGAGAGGCTGGAGGAGGATGACCTCCTAGGGCAAAGTGATAGATCTAGAGAGAATAACTCAGCCTCAGCACTAGTGACATTGGATCCTCTGACATTTTAGGGTGTTTAGCAGCATCCCTGGATTAGTCAGTAGCACTCTTTCCCCCTGTGGTGACAACCAAAAATGTCTCCAGACATTACTAAATGTCCCCTGGGGAAGGGGCAGAATCACATCCTGCTGTAAACCAGCAAGCTGGGGAATGAAACAGCTCTGAGATGAAATGTGGTGGGGACTTGATGGCATTAAGAAGGAAGAAGTTTGGCGGCGAGAATAGAGTCCTAATGGAACCCTCCTACACTGTTGGTGGGAATTTAAATTGGTGCAGCCGCTATGGAGAACAGTAAAGAGGTTTCTTAAGAAACTAAAGATAGAGCTACGATATGATCCAGCAATTCCACCCCTGGGCATATATCCAGAGAAAAACATGGTTTGAAAGGATACATGCACCCCAATGTTCATTGCAGCACTGTTTACAATAACCAAGACATTGAAACAACCTAAGTGTCCATTGACAGATGAATGGATAAAGAAGATATGGTACATATATAAAATGGAATATTACTCAACCATTAAAGAGAATGAAATAATGCCATTTGCAGCAACATGTATGGACCTGGAGATTATCATACTAAGTAAAGTAAGTCAGACAAAGACAAATATCATATGATAACACATATGCATCATCTAAAAAAACGTTATAAATGAACTTATTTACAAAACAAAAACAGGCTCACAGGCTTAGAGAAGGAACTTATGGTTACCAGGGGGAAGGGTGGGTGGGAGGGATAGACTGAGAGTTTGGGATTGACATGTACACACTACTATATTTACAATAGATAACAAGCAAACATCTACTGTATAGCACAGGGAATGCTGCTCAATATTCTGTAATAACCTAAATGGGAAAAGAATTTTAAAAAGAATAGATACATGTATATGTGTAACTGAATCACTTTTCTATACACCTGAAACTAACACAACATTGTTAATCAACTATGCTCCAATATAAGATAAAAATTAAAATAAATAAATAATTTTTAAAAAAAGAATAGAGTCTTAATGGATAAGGATTTGTGCCTGAACATGGTGGGTTCACTCTAATATGTCTGTCTGTCTGTCCATGTCTTTCAAGATATGCAGCTCTGGTCAACCCACTTACGCCCTCTAATTCTCCACTTCTTCATCATTAAGGTTGGAGGAGTATATGTAACTTTCACGGTTGTTGAGAGGTTTAAAATATAGAATAGCATGTATATAAACACATCAGCATCTAATAGCTTTTCAATGAACTTAGAGGATAGGATGTGAGTGTGAGTGCCTGTGTGAATGTATGCATTCTTATTTAATTATAGAACAAGTTATTCAAGTATAGAAATAATGCTTTAAGTCATCTTTATCTTCATTCTTCTCACCCAATGCCTTGTACATTTGAGTCTGTAAAAAATGTTTAAAAAAATTTATTTTTTCTTCTAACCTTAGAACATTTAGTTTTCTAATTGATACCCAATATTTTTCAAAGATCTTCCATTTGACACAGGAAAATGCTAATATTATACCAATTTAAAAAAACCAGGTTTTCACAAGTTTTGCATCTGGGAGGTTTTGCTTAATTTATTACCCATTAGAGCAGGTCTTGCTTTATGAGGACATATGAGTAACTGTGGCAATGCATAACATAAGTAGCTGGTGCATGCCGTAGGTTTCTGGGGTGGACAGAAGCAGAGACTTCCCACTAAAGTCACAAAGAGGAGACACAAAGGCCAGAGGATGCTAAGGCCTGGATGGAGAGCTGATGTTCAAAATCACCCTGGGGTAGGGTGAGGCAGGGGCTTGCCAGGAGAAGCATCATATCTCTCAGGGTACAAAGGAAATAAATGGCATGTTGAAATTAGGCTAACTCAAACAATGTTACCTAAAAGGAGATTAATTTCAGGTGGGTGTGTGGTGTAGGGAACTACAAAGGATAGTGCAAAGACCCAAGCTCACAGCAGTGGCCCTGAAGGGACGAGGAGAAGGGGGCTTACTGGAATCTGGAAGGCCAGAGAGAGTTTGTGTATAGAGCAGGCTGATTCAGGAGGGGCAGTGACCTGGAAGGGGACATGGATATTTTGAAGTGACCTCACTGGGAGGAATCCAGCGGAAGAAATACTCTGACTTGTCTCTCTTCATTCCCTTCAGTCGCCCTCTGAGGCTCCCTATTGGAACCTCACGAGAGACAGTCGATGTTGTCCAAGAGGTCAGCCTCCCATATCAAGAGCCAAGTGGGTCTGGATGGGCAAATGGAAGATACCAGCAGTGACCAGGTCAGAGAATGCACCTGGTACAGGAGGTATTTAAGTAAGTAAGAAGGGGGTTGGGTGATTTGGGGCTAATATTTATAGCTTGTCTTATGTGCCGAGCACGAGCTCAGTGCTTGCTTTGCCAAATGTGAAATGCTGTCAGGGGTGAAGAAAAACCTGGTCTATTTCATTTCAACTGAAGTTTGTTCTTTAATTTGTAAAAATGAATGCACCCAAAATGGTAGAACTCCAAGTATTGATTGGTTAGGATTGCATCTGTGGACAGATTGTGAAAATCCTCAAATAACCCTGAGCCATGTGTTTGCATGTATGTATTAAACATTTGCAGAAAGACTTAGCCCATTCATTTAAAAGTAATTATAAGCAAATCTTTAATGAACACCTACTATGTGTCAGCCTCTGTGCCTGGGGTGAGAGGTTTACAAATGCATATGCTGTGGTTATAGTGAAAATAGTCACAGCCCAGTGCAAGATACTCAAACCAATAATGTCCATGAATTTAACGCTACTTTAGTAGAGGTTTGTACAAGAGAGAAGACTCAATTATATCTGAAACTGCAGATGCCAAATATGTTGTTTTCACCGCTAAGAATACTATTAATGTGGTCTCTGAATGGACCCTGTGTCCATTTGGGAATGATTTTACTCCAGTAGAAGTTTATCCCTTGATTTTGGAAAATTGAGTAGACTTAATAACATGAAGAGGCCAAAAGACATTTCACTTGACCCCAAGAGATAACTTTTATTCTTAAATCATAAATGCAGACAATCTGGAAAGGCTTAAAAAGGATTATTTCTTTTTATTTATTTACACAGTCATCATCATTATTATTGCCACATTTAATATTTATTGAATGTCAAGCAATCTTGGGCTAAGAATAGAGTAGAATAAAGGAGAAAGCTAGTGGATTGACATACAAAATGAGTCTCCAAAATGGAAACTGTGAGATTCATGTGTGATGTGTAGATGTATGCTCAAGGGTGAGAATTGGATTCAGGACAAGAGTAGAATGAACAAATGGGTTTAGATTCTATTGTGGATGATATTGCTCTAGTTGGATACCTTTTTGGGGATAATTGCATTTCTCCATAAAGAGCCAGTGTGTTTTAAGCCAATCTCTGTCTAACAAAATGGTTATTATATACTTGCACTTTGTCCAGGATCTCAGGCTAGTTTTATACAAGATAAAGCAAATATCTGTTTCTCAGAGAGGAAGGTAATGATATCATGAGCAGACACAGAAGGCAGAGAATAAAATAGTGGCTTTGAGTGTGATTTAGTTACTTATGTTTTAAGTTTCTAAAAAAAGAGAGAAAGAAAGAAAAAAAAGAAAAGAGGAGAGAAGCATAAACAAAGGAAGCTCAGTTCTCACTCACCATGTTGGTAAATGAGAGCTGGTATATCTTCACTGAAGATGTCTTATTTCAGAGGTTTAGGCAAAACAGAATGAAATACAGAAAAAAAAAATGTGTGATAAATTTCAGGAGATTTAGTTTTTAAAAAAGCCCTCAGATTAATTTGCCTTCACAATGTGCAAAATTTACACCTGTACTCTTCACCAAACTCTGAATGAGGTTACACTACATGTAGTAGTCCTCTGTTGGTTGCCCCAGCAGTTTCAATTTCCTTATTTCCTCTATTGGTAACACCTTGATTTCCACTTGGGGACCCATGTAGCTTTACAGAAGCTGACTCCACATCTGTCTCTAAGAGTCAGGCATTGTATTTGGCTGACATTTGATTCAGGAATGGAGATGTGATCTAAGCTAGTGCAATTAGGGTTAGAGTTGGAATTCTTGCATGAGCTTCTGGGACACAGGGGCCCTCTCTGCCTCTGAAGGTTGTAGGTTGTAGAAATGAGGCTTGGAATTGCCATAGCCAGTAATAGTAGAAGTCAGCCTGGGGATGAAACCACAGTAGAAGGCAGAGTTCAGTGTTTCTAAGAGAAAGGAAGCTGAAATCTTGATAACGTTGTAAACCTCTGAAACAAACTATACCTGAAACCCTTCTAATCTTTATGGTTCTAAGTAGCATAAGTTAAAAATTATTTTTATTTCTTAATTTATTTTTGCGGTACGCGGGCCTCTCCCGTTGCGGAGCACAGGATCCGGACGCGCAGGTTCAGCGGCCATGGCTCACGAGGCTAGTCGCTCCGTGGCATGTGGGATCTTCCCAGATTGCGGCACGAACCCGTGTCCCTTGCATTGGCAGGCGGACTCTCAACCACTGCGCCACCAGGGAAGCCCTAGTACTTAGTTAATTTTGATGTGTCTTTGTTAGTAATAACTAAAGCAATTCTAACCAATATACGTTTAGAAATGGTGACTCTTTCTGTGCAGACGTCCCAATGTACCTGACCCTGTGCTAATTACTGAAAGTTACAGGGAATTACAAATTCTCCAAGTCCTTTCTCCCCTCTTTCCTCCAAAAAGTTGAAAAATTCTTATTTACCCTTTACGGCTCAGTTCAACCCCCTCTCCTATGTGAATTAGCCCAATCTTGCTCTGACCTTAATAAAATGAATCATTTCTTCTTTGCATTCACATCATTATAATTCACATGTAGTACTCACCACATTGTCTTTTGGTTGGTCACTTACATGATTATCTTCTCACAGTATTATAAGTCTCTGAATCCTGAGTGCCTGGAACAGAACCTTGTCCATAGTACTTGCCCAGTTTCATTCATTCCTCCATCCTTTCTAGACTGTCAGACATTGTACCAGAAGCTTGCAATTCAAAGATCAGTGTTCTCATCTTGGCTTTTAAAGAGACTACAGTCTAAAGATATACAATTTTCAGGGGTGTTGTACATTTCTAGTAGTTTATATATTATTTGTTTCTGCATACAATAAGAATTAAAACACAACTGCAATATATAACTTTATTTTTATTTATAAATTATATAAAGGTACTACTGTGCTAATATATTACTCCTATTACAAAATTTAAAGTAAACATTAAGAGGAGCTAAAACAAAGCATAAATCAAAGGCTTACTAATTTACTGCTTCATTCTAATGGATTGCCTTGTGTACACCATGGATCCCCACCCTATGATGAAGACCACTGGCCTATTAGCTCAGAAATCAGTGGGAGACAGAAAAGTTGGAAGTTCCAACCTGTGAGGCTTGTCCAGTATGGAAGGGAGGAAATGGAAGATGTACCCCCAGTACTCTGAGCCCGAGGCTTCTGGGATGGTAAGAAGAGCTATTCAGATGTCTTTACTTCTCAACTTTCATGCTCTCAGGCTTCAGAGAAAGGAAAGGCTAGAGTTTCCCCCCACCCCCACCCCCAGAAAAACATCATGTTTCCTCTCCCAGCCCACAGAAAGCAGGCTTCCTGTGGGGACTAAAGACAAGTCCTCCAGTGAGGATTAATCCCGTTGTTTCCTCAGCATTCTGCTTGCACGGTTCCTGGCAATACAGAGTGCAGAATGTGTCTGGAATTCTACACTGCCAAAACAAGGGTCTTTTCTAACTTAGCCATTGGCTCTGTGTCTATCGCCCATATTCAACACAAAGGGCTTGACTTTAACCTTGACGCCAAGAGATCTTTATTAGCTCCCTGACTCCCAATGTCTCCAATCAGGCAGAACTAAGGGGGTTCAGTATTTCATTTGCCATATGCCTGCTGGATATTTTTAAAAGGGCAGAACAAATGAACTAGAATGCACTATCTCATGAATTTTTCACCCCTCACAGAAGTCCCATGAGGTGTTGTATTATCCCATTTTACAAATAAGACAACCGAGGCCATGAAAATTTAATAACTTCCTCCAAAGTCAATTGATATGCCGAAGAACCAAGATTCAAACCAGAGTTCTCTGGCTTTGGTTACTTTTATTCTTCCCACTACACTACACTGCTCTATCTCATTAATGATGGTGGAATTATTTGTTATAAAAGGATTAGATATTATTTTATTTGCATGCAGATAGCAGGTGCATGCAAATCACACAGTTTCAGAGTTTGAAAGGACTGTAGAAATAGTGTATTCTTCTTGCTGTAGCATAGTTTTCTTTTTGCTCGTTATATGAATGTTTATTTCCTCTGCAAGGTGAAATAACTGACTTACCTAGTGGTGGAGTTGGGAGTACAATCAGTCCTTCCTTCATGCCCATTTTTCCTTTTTCCCACCCTGTATGCTTTATCTGGTTCTTTATGAAGAAGACAGGACAGGGCTTTACAAATGTAACACATGTTAACATTTTATAGCATTTCAGAATTGAGCAAGTACTTTCATGTACATTATTTCCTTTAAATCTCATCACCACCTTGTGAGGTACTATTATTCTTCTCGCCCGTTGGCAGGTAAGAAAATAGATTTAGAGACCACAGATATGTTCCAGGTATATGACTATGGAGCCAGGACTTGAAAACTTCAGGATTCTGCTGTCCCCAGCTAAGTATACCTAACGTTAGTTGTCAGCTTTATATTTTATGTAGACGTCTATCATTCTAGGCATTTCTTCAGTTTCATCAGCTATTAACATCAACCCATGCATGAGGAAGATAGGGACACAGAGAGTCAAACTGACTTGCCCCAGATCATACTGAGTTACTGTTGAGTCTGACTTTTTATTTAATTAGGAGAGAAAAAGGGATCCTAGTTATCTCTAACAAGACACTTTATTTAATGTCCATATTTAAATGACCATTTATCTCTACCAGATAAAAGGTAAAAACACAATAAAAATTATAAAATTACAAAAAATAAAGATGAAGACGTGGGATAATTAGAACCTTAGCCTAACTCATAGGAATCATCTGAGATTTCCTTCTTATAATATAGGTGTTAATACACATATTTGTGGTCAATAAGCACGATGTATATATTATATCCACACATGCTTACAAAATCCTATGAAGTAGGTTGATATTATGATGATCATTGCTCTAATTTTACAGAGAGAACAGTCAAGCCAAGATTCCATAGGGTCTGTTTGACTTTAGAGTCTGGACCGGCTAAGTATAGCCTGTGTACTACAATGCTTCTTGCATACTTTCCCTCTTTGGTGGTGGGTTAGCTCACTTTGGGAAGAAAGAGCTGCTCATATCCTCATTTCTTTAAACGATTTCTTAGGTAGTTCAAAACTCAAAGAGCAATAGATTTGAATGCTCTCTGGGATAATATTCTTGTCAAGGAACTGGTAAAATAATGATAATATCTCTTCTGTTATTTTTTTCCAATCAAAATGGAAGTGGAAATAGTTTTTATTGAGTGCTAAAACCAGGTACAACCCTAGATGTTTAACATAAAGCATTTAACTTGCTCTATAACTGTGATATAAACTGAGACCCAGAGAGTAGTAGTGCTGGCATGAGGAAAACAAGGAGGAAGCAGAGAAAAGTCCAGGGTTGAGGCTGGATCTGCCTGAATCCCAAAGCTGTGCGCGATACAGAGTCAGTGTCATTTCAATCAATTTCAGCAAACACTGAACCCCCATTATATGTGAGAGCAGTACTGTGGGGACACACAGATGAGGAAGGGCCAGGCTGACCTGGTCATAAAGACCTTGTGTTCAATAGGATTATATGTTTCAAAGTAAAGTATGACTCATACTGTAAGAGCCATCACGACAAAGTTTTCTGGGTAAGAACGAGTGAAGAAATATCACATAATTTGGGTAGAAGGCACAGCATGGAGTGAGTTAGAAGAGGCTTTGTAGATCAGGAAGTCCTTGAAATGAATCCAGAAAAGGAAATAGGACAGAGATGGAAAATGCCCCTAGCAAACACGAAAATACAGGAAAGGAAGGGGGCATATTTAGGATTTTACAAGTACTAATACAGGTAGTAATAGTCACAGTGGCCAAATGCAACCATTTACTCAGCAATGCTGGACTGGAATGGTTACAGTCAGAGAATATCTTTCGTCTTTATCACTTTTCCCCATTAACCTTACACTGTGGACTGTTGGTGTATCCGGGAGAACCAATGCATCTCACCTCTCTTCCTTGTGTCAGCTTTGAACAATTTGAGAAATAAGATAGAGAGTAGACACAAGGAGACCAATATAGGGTCTTCATGTCACAGAAAGGCTGACTGTAGTACTTAGATGAAAGTGAGAGCCAAATGCAGCAGAAAAGTGAATTCCCGATTTAAACAGAATCCCCAACTGTCACAGGTATGTTGACCAAGCATGGGTATCCATCCGAAGGGCAGGCAGGGAGTCTTACCTGCTGCTCAGGTAAGACTCACCACCTGGAGGGCAAAGGGCCTGTCCTCTGCAGAGCTTGCCCCCAATGGGAGGGGATAAGCCGAGCATGCCAGTTTATTCTTGGAAATGTATCATTGAGAGAAGTCATAATACCTCCACTGAGAAAGGTGCCAAAATGCGCTAAAAGTTTGAAATGTATTGACTCCTTCATGTGAGAAGGGTCCTTACATGGTCCTAGGACTACCTGTCCCAGACCAAGTCTCAGCGATTTCCAAACATTCTGAGGTTAAGTCAAAGTGCAGAGCCTTTTAAATAATCGAAATATCCAGACCAGCGCAATCATCAAAACTCAAGCCTTGGGCTTTCCTGGTGGCGCAGTGGTTGAGAGTCCACCTGCCGCTGCAGGGGACATGGATTCGTGCCCCGGTCCGGGAAGATCCCACATGCTGCAGAGCGGCTGGGCCCGTGAGCCATGGCCGCTGAGCCTGCGCGTCCGGAGCTCGTGCTCCGCAACGGGAGAGGCCACAACAGTGAGAGGCCCGCGTACCATAAAAAAACAAACAAAAAACCCCAAAACAAGCCAAAAATAAACAACTCAAGCCTTATTCAAAATTCTAGCTCTTCCACTGCCTGAATCAGGCCATCTTCAGGCTTGGATGCCTTGGGTGGCGCATGGGCAGTGAGCATCTTTTCTATTTTCCCACCCTGCCCTTCTGCTCCCCGCTGCTCTCTCTAGTGTAGATTTCTGATCTCTCCATGATCAAGTGTAGGAGGAGAGGGCAATAGGGAAAAAGTCCCTGCTATAACACGGTGGCCAATGTGATGGGCAGACATGTAGCCGAGTGTGGTTCCTGCAGCCCATGGCATAGGCATTCCCTGTCAATCTCTCGAGGGGTTGCATTTAAGGACATATTTCAGAGGTCTTCCTGCTAGAGCTTTAATACAGGTGATACCACACCTCTAGTTGGCCACTTCCAGCTTCTCCTCCTGTCCCCTTGTCTCCCAACAATCCAGACAAAGACTCCAGGCTGGCTTCCAACTTTGAGGTCACATCTGGTCCCCTAGAAAATGCTGTTTGCCTCACGGATGGGACTCCATCTCTTTCCTATGCCAGGAGGCATAGTTCTGGCTGCAACTCTACCCATTGTGGTCTTCCCCAGGCAAAGGTCACGTGTTCCCCACATCCCAGATCACAAAGGAACCTCAGTGCTCCTTAAAACCCCTTTAACTTTGTTTGAGGTAAGGGGCAAACACTTCCCTCTTCCTTGTAGGTTTTGGGAGGTGGTACATAGCCCCAACAGACACCTTCTTAAAAGGAAAACTTCCTCACCTGCTCTTTCTCTCAAACCCTCTATTCCTTTGACGTGAGTGATGGATAATCTCAGCTGTACAGTTTTGTATCAAATATGGCCCAGCCCTTATTTAGGATCTGACTGATTGGCACCCATTGTTGTGGGCTTTGGGCAGACAAGAGAGGACCCATTTTATAGGCCTTCTATGCTAACATTTATTAAGGGCTTACTACATGCCAACTACTGTGCTAATCTCTAGTTATTCATTTAATCCCCAGAAAAGCCTATTGGGTAGACATCCCTTTTCTGATGAGGAAATTTTGACACAATAATTCAAGTTATCATAGTTATAAGCATTGGAGCTGGACATTAATCCAAGCAGTCTGTTGATTTCCAAATAGTTAAACACTGCACTGAACTCCTCCTTCCCCTGCTACAATAGTAGCAGGGTTGGGAATTATGCCAAGGTCAACTTCTTGGAAGGAAACCATGCTTATATCCCACCAGTGCTGAGCACAGTTGATTTAGGTAGAACATAGAGGAGTCATGTGGAAAGAAGGTAAAAAGGCAATGGGTAGACAGCCTTAGAAACGAATGAAAGGTGAGGGTGCAGAGAATGGGAATAGACTTTGAAGTCCACCAGGCCTGGGCTTGACCCTGACCTTTTTCTTTGCTAGGAGAGTGGCCTTGGCAAATTATTCACAAACATGAGTCTCAGTTTCAATTCCGTAAAGTTAGGGTAATAATATAAATCACAGGACTGATCTGAGAAATCAGACTTGTGAAATATTAGATGATCCAGAGCTCTGATGATGATGATGATTATAGCTATTGACATAACATTTATTAAGCAGTTATTACATGCCAGGCAATGGTATAAGTACTTTACATAATTTTACTTGCTTAATCTTCACAACCTATGATGAGACAGTACAATTCCTAGCTCCATTTACAGAAGAATAAACCCAGCATTGTTGAATAATTTGCCTAATGTTGACACAATTAGTGAGTAGCAAGCTTGAGGATGAGCACAAACAACCTGTGAATGAAGCCCAGGTGTAGCCAGTACTGCTATAGAAATATCTAGAACCTCCAAGGGAGATCCATGGGTATTCTCAGCCACAATAAACAGTAATGTAATCATTATAATTATTTTTACACAATTCTTTAGGCAGTAGGAAGCCAATTGAGGTACAGTGCTTCCTAAGTATAGCAATATTATCAGAGTATATTTGAGTTGTTAATAATTAAGAGTGAATTGTTGGATATCTAGTATCTGGTTTTCTGTATAAAGGATTTGAAAATTATTTGATGGACACAAAGAATTTATCTAATGTTTTACTTTTGGTATGAAAGGGAAAAAACAGAAATATTCTGTAATTTTGCAGAGACTCAAAGTTTGTTCTTGATCCCTGCATTTGGAATCTGTTTATCTGAAGAATGCCTTGGTCTTAGGTAAATACAGAATAAATGCTTCGGGAAGCAGAAATAGATTTCACTTTGTTACCCTGCTCACCAACAGAACCCAATCTGTTCGCAATGATTTAATCAGTAACAGTGAATTGTTTGCAGAAAACCTCCTACATAAATCAAAAACTTCCAGTACACATTTGCTTGTGACTTTTCTGCTGCCCTCTGACCAGATGGGTTAGCCATTTGTAGAGCGACAGAGCGAGAGAGATTTTATACACATATACTGAATAATCACAACATCAGAACATATTCTGTTTTTAAGTCTGATGATCACTAGCATTTTAGCTGATTCAAGATTCTGGTGTTTGGAAATTTCATTTTCTTTTAAATGTGGACATCTGATTTTTTTTCCAGATGAGAGTTTATTTAAGAACTGGGTATCCTTCCTTCCTTTTTTCCTTCTATTTTGTCCTTCCTTCCCTCATTCTAGTCTGTTTCAGTTAGGTTTCTTCCACCTCAAGCAACATACAGTGACTCAGATTAATTTACATATAAAAAAAGAAAAAGAAAATTTCTGTTGGATGGATTTAGGGTAGTGGTCTGAATGGAAAAAGAAAGGAAAAGCTGAACTCCAAGACTTTTCATCTTCCATCAACAGCCTGTTTATTTTTCCAATCTCTGCCTGGCACCGAACCTCAAAGCCATTTCTAAGTACCAATATTAAGTCATTACATTTTAAACCTTAAAGACTTATACAATGCTGTATATCAATTAAATATCAGTAAAACTGGGGGGAAAAAGTTAGCCAGTGTTGTGTAAGTAACCACTCCAAATCTCAGTAGCTTAAAACAGTAGGCATTTGTTAGCCCCCATCTGCAGTTTGGCTGGGAGCATCGGCTGATTGGAGCCAGGCTCAGCTGTTGCAGGGGGGAGCAGAGGTGCTGTCCATGCATCTGAGGTCAGCTGCTGGGTGGCTAAGGGCTGGACTTCTGGATCTTGGCTGGTTCCTCACACACTTCTGGGACCTTGTGGGGAGAAACGAGCAGGCTCTGCCCCACCTAGTCTTTCATCCCCAGTGGGTGACTGGGGCTTGTTCACATGAGAGTGGTGAGGGTCCAAGAAAACGAGCAGAAACCTAGGCTCAGACCTAGCCTGACACAACCTCTACCCCATCTACTGGCCAAAGTGAGTATGAAGGCCAGCCTGGATTCAAGGTGGGATGATACCACAAATCATTTGTCCATTCCTTCTTCTGTTACCTAGATCCTTTGGAGAATGTAGTTCCTAGCTGTGTAGATTGTTTCCAAAAATGCCCACAATCATGCTCCTCTGTGATGTGACTATGTTTTAGGTGGCATCTTATCCCTCCACACCCAAACTGTTTTGCTCTATTTCCCTACTTGTTCAAAATCCAGCTGGTAAAGGGGGATTCTATTTTGGGGGCAGCATAAAACAAGTTGGAGCATTTTGGAAACTCTATGGTTCATATACCTGGACTAGAGGTGTGGGATGGAATATAAAGCTAGAAAGACATGTGAGAATCAGACAATGAAAGACGTGTGTGCCATACTGAACAGTGCAGGCTTTATACTGAGGGCCTAAGTTGCTGATGTTGTTTAAGGCAGTGGGCAGACATGAAAATATCAGTGTTTTTGAAAATCCACTCAAGCACCATTGCTGAGAATGTTCAGTCAGAGCATCGAACACAATGCAATGGAGCCAAATCATAAGTACCACCTTATAGATTCAAGTGCATGTGTTCCACAGGACCCAAAGAAGTCAAGGAACAAAGGAATCAAGGAAAAGAGAAAAGGGTGAAAGAAAACCAGAGAGATAAAAAGAGTTTTCAAACAATATAGGTGATTTCACTGTCCATTTATACTAATACCTATATTGGCTTAGTCTGGTTTCTAAGTAACAGAGGCCCAAAATAATGGTGTGGTCCCAATACCAAATTCAATCTGAAATCGTTGATCTCTGGATCTAAAAGGACTCAGAGATGATCCAATCCATTTCCTACCCTGGTTCAATGACTTGCCCAAAGTCCCGTAGTTCACTTTTGAGTCTTTTTCAGCTCCATAAACTAGCTATGTTGCCTGCTTTCAATATTCCATATCTGTGTCCTCTAAGCTGGAGTTAGAGGTGTTGTCCTCCATTCCATCCACTTCCTCTTTCCTCCAATTAAATCAGTTACCTTGTTACTTGTTTATTCTGCCTTTGGGGAGTTGCCATTGAATTTCTTTTGCAGTAAAGTACATTATCAATTATGTCAGTTCCCTGTTGAAAAGTTGTCATTCAACAGGGATGTCAAGGCATTGAAATATAGGAGTTCCAGAATGTCATTTGCAGCAGCGTCCCATGCTTCCTTTCACTGAACATGTCTTATATGCTCCAGCTTGGACGAGGTATTTGGGGGATGCCAGATGAGGGAGCTTAGGTTCAAGTAAACACCTGACTTGCTCTAAACCACTCCCAATTCTTGTCTACTTTTAGGCTATTTCTTCCACTGCTTTTGCCATCTGTCTACTAAATCCTATAGTTTCATTAAGCCTCCAATCATTCCTTGTATTTAAACCTCCCATAATTTTCCATTCAGAACAGGGGTTGGCAAACTATGGCCGGCAGGCTGGTCTACTGTGTTTGTGGAGTTATTATAGCACAGCCTAACCCATTCACTTACATGTGGTCTAGGACTGCTCTCAGGCTATAACAGCAGACCTGAGTAGTTGTGAGGCACACGCTGCAGCCCACAAAGCTGAAAATATTTACTGTCTAGTCATTTACAGGAAGTGTGTCGACCCCTAATTGAGAAGGTTAACCACATAGGACTTCGCTTTTACCACTCTTAATAAATAACGGTGCTTAGCAATAGTCGCCACTGATAAAGTGATTGATTAGAGCTTAGATAACAGTTAGGTCCTTTTTAAACATTGTAGCACTCGACGTTCATGACATATCTGAGTATAATTCTTCACATAATATAGAGAAGCAAACAAAGGTTAGAGAGGTTAAGGGATCTGACCAGTACAGCACAGGCTAAGTAGCAGACGTGAGATTTGAACAGTTTTATCTGACGTTGAAATCTGTATTGTTGATCTACTTTACAGCTGACTGTGTGTCTCTTTTCTCCTGGGCTGAATTTTCATTTCCTCCTTGTACAGTGCTTAACAGAATGTTTTGCATGGTATGATGTCAGCCTGTTCAGTTACTAAATAAATGCAAGGCTGCATTCACACAAGCAAAGGAAAGAAGATAACTAGGGAGCATTTAACCATCAGCTGTTTCTTGGTACTGAGTGTGACCAGAGATATAGATTGTTTTTGGTGTTGTCTTATTAGAATCTAAGCCCCATGATGGCACAGATTCATACCTCCATTGAAGCAACCAAGAAATAGGTCATATCTGGGCTTGGGGAATGTTTTGAACTAGAAACCACGGGAACAAGTCTGTAGTTTCAGCTGCAAATTAAGTATTACCTTGAGCAAGTCACTCATCTTTCTAAGCCTATTTACTAACTGTATTTCAAGAGAATTTGATTTGCTGATATTCAAGGTTGTGTTACAAAGCCTACTCACATCTAAGACTCTGTGAGTATAACTGTAACACTCCTTTTGGTATATTTATCATAGAAGCATGAGGTCTAAGATAGAATGGGGAAAAGGAAGAGAGCTAACTTTTATAAAATGCTTACTATGTATAGGCACAGGTCTGGCTGGGTATATTTCATGCATTGTTCATTGAAACCTCAGAGAAGTCCTGGGAGGAGGGTGCAATAATTATTATAATAATTTAAATGGAAGTTCAGAGGGATTAACCAAGTTTTCTAAGATCAAGCACAAAACGAGTCCCAGCAGGAATTTGAACCCAGGTCAGATTCATGACAAATAGGATGCTGTTCTCACTACATCTAGGTTTGCTACATGATGTCGTTCCACACTGGACACTAACTGAAGGCTGTAATTCATTCCTTTGCTTTCAGTTCAAGGTGATTGATCTGAAAGTGTAGAGAAAAGTTAAAAGTACAGCATAAGAGGAAAGCATTTTTAGCGTGAGAATTCGGTTTTCAGATCTTCTGAATCACAAGCTGCCTGCTACTAAAGTCTGTTGTGTTACATGATAAATCTTATCAATGCTCTTAAACATAATATATTTTTAAAATCGTCACTACCAGTATCTGAATGCGGGCCTTTGTGGTTCTAATTAGGACAGGCCATTAAAGCCTCTGCCCATTTCTTTTAAACAAATCTCAAATTTTTCCAAAACGGTCTTCATATTTATCAGAGTTGATCACGTCAACCCCAAATTGGGGCAAAAGATACCTAGCGTTTATTTCAATAAACACTATTTTTATATCAAGTTCTCTGCTGATATAGATAGTGTTATATGTTCCCTTCAACTTTGGTATAAAAACACAGATTCCAACAAAAAGTAATAATAATAGATAATTTGGAAATATCTCATAATTTCCTTTCTTATTAAGCCTCCTTCCCTAGTATATGAAATAGGTATACTGATCCATATTTTATAGACAGGGAATAGAAGCTCAGAAAAGTTAAAAGTTTTGGCAACTGTAATTAGCCTTTGCTGCCATTATTATGGTTAGACACACTTCCAAATATTTTATATATATCAACTCGTACTTTCATGCGGGGTAGAGCCAAAGTAGAATCCAGGCTCTTCAAACCAAATTCCATCATTTTCCTTCACACATTGCCACCTTTCTTTGGGTGGTACTGACATATCACTTCCCCTGTTTTGCTTATGTTGTGGGTTATTTTGTCCTATAATCAAAACCAAAATATAAAGAATACAGTCTGACCAATAATTGCATGGTACTTCATAGCTTAAAAATGAATCTTGGTAGAAATGTTTTATATTTTCTTTTTCCTTATAATAACTCAGGGAGATAATTATCATTATACTCAAGATTGACAGATTAAAACAAACAAAAACAAAGGCGCAGGAAAGTATCCGAACAAAGGTTTCTATACCCTCAGTACTAGTCAATATGTTTTCCTCTCTCCTTGTTGCTGTCTCTTTCTGCCCATCCTCCCTAAATAACTGACAATTCATCCTGACTCAGTATTCTCACCCATTTTCAGAAGCTGATTAGGCAAAAGAAAAGATACCAACCAAACCAAATAGAGTGAACATTTAACCTACTGCTTCTTTCTTGCCTCCACTTTGTGTTATACCATCAGGTTTCTGTGGAATTAGGGAGATTAGATTTTATGACGATGAAAACTTCTCTCTGGAGGGTTGTATTTCACCTCGGGTGCACTGCAAGCCTGTTTTGACAGTTCCAATTGTAAGGAATGTTCCACCACTAACTGCTTGACTATGACTCACCTCCAATAGTCTCTGTCTGCAACATCTGTCCAATTTGTCTTTTCTCTTTCAAATCGTGATTTTAATTTTACACTGAGCATGCTTTAAAGCAAAACCCACGTACTGCTGTCCTACCAGGGAACTGATTAAAATAAGTATGGAAGTTGAAATGCGGAAAATATGTCACCCTCCAAAGTTTTTCTAAACAGGCTCTGGTCTTGTGCATGATTATCAGTGGAGGAACAGAGCTAAGGGTTGACTTTTATGCTCTCAGGAGCTGTGAACATTTGGTAGACAATGTGCAGGCATCCATAAGCCATAGACCTAGCAGAATAATTCATCCCTTTCTTTAATATTCAGATATCTTCCCTTGAGTTCCCAGAGAGCCCTTAGCATGCAGTCCTCAGCAAGTATGAGAGCTAGTTCTCCAATGTAATATTCTTCTGCCTTTATGTCCACTGTAACTTAAGCATTGCCTCTGCCATGGGGTGCATTCTCTGAGATTTTCTCAATAATCCTTCCTGAAGCTAGCATGAATTATCTTCTTAAAATATTTAAGAAATACTACAATCTTAGTCGGTTCCTTAGAACTCTGACCCTATTTAAAACTAATCCCCCCCAATTTTTATTTTTAAACTCACTGATTTGCATGCTGGCATTTGTTGTGACAGTGTAGTTACTTTCATACTAAACCATATTTTAGAGGCCATGTGCCCACAGGTGAGCTACATGAGTTCAGGACAATGTCTTATACATCTCAGATTCCTCAGCACCTAAACACAGCTCTACCCCACTTAGTAATGTGCAGGCTTTAATAGGTTAGATTGCTTAGGATCAACCTCTGGACCAGTTTCTAAATAGCTATTTGATCTTAGACAAGTGTCTTACCTCCTGGAGTCTCGGTTTCCTCCTCTGTAAAAAAAAGGCTAATGGTGGACCTTAACATATATATTTTGGTGGCAGATTAAGTAAAATTAAATGAGTTAATTTAAGAGCACAGCACAGTGCCTGACATAAAGCAAATGCATAAAAATGGTGGTTGTTATTATTAGAGAAGGCATTGATTTAAATTTTGCTGAATTAATCTCGAATAAAGTTGGAGAATATACAATCGTATAAAGTCCAGAATTCTGTTACTATAAAATTTCAAAGAAGATGCAGAGATGTAGTGGAAGGAATATATATACTTATGATCAGACTTCCTGGCTTGTAGTCTGTGCTCTGTGACTTATTAGTGGGCAAGTTTCCTATCCCTCTGAGGTTTGTGGACCTTTTAGTAGCAATGGATAATATCAGTAATGACTGCATGAGTTTGTCATGAGGACTATATCCGTGGAAACATTCTCCAGGGTAAGGGTTTTCAAATTTTTAGCTCAAAAATCTTTTCTTCAAAAGACTTTTCTTCACAAAGAAGCTCAAAGGTAAGCAAAGAGAACAAATTGCAACAGAGCTGAATTTGTGAACTCGAATCAGGTATGGATGAGAGTCCATTGTGCTGATCCCACCTACATCCCACCCCTCCACCATACTCTACCCCTTTTCCAGTTACCCCACAATTAGAAAAATCTTTCTCTAGTGTAAATAGATCCTGAACCAATGAAAGAATTATCATACCACAAAGAATGAGTGGGCTGGTAATTTTTTCCCTCTGTCTCTCCTTTTGTGGTTCCAGATATTTCTATAATGCGTCATATTCTTCCTGGATTTGGGAAGATCCCAGTGATTCTAACCAGGGGGGCTTTTGGCAAGGCCAAGACTTTTATAGGGCTCCAGGGTGACTAAATTTTGCACCAGAAATCACTGTTCAGGCAGTAGATGATAGTAAAGGAAGTATGGAAAATTTGTGTCTGGGTAGTCACTAAACTAAGAACATCCCAGAGAATTAGGATTTTGGTGGTAGAGACATGGTTTCATAGAATTAGTCTCTTTCTGTCTGTCAAGTTCTATTTGATTGATGTTTTACTGAATGCCAATTTATTAATGACTGATGCATTTGATAGAGAAGGAGGGACAGATAGAAACAGAGGGAGGAGATATGGGGATATATGTATATGTATAGCTGATTTACTTTGTTATAAAGCAGAAACTAACACATCATTGTAAAGCAATTATACTCCAATAAAGATGTTATAAGAATAAAATAAAATTGGAAAAGACTTTCAGGACCATTTCATTCCAAATACCTCTTTTCACAGATAGAGATGTTAAGACCCAGAGAATGAATGGACTTCCCCAAACTGTCAAATGTAATCAAGTTACTTGGACCATCTTGAGGATGCGTTGTGGACATTGGTTAGAAAAACTCACTCATTATTAAGGTGGTGAGGCGGTATCTATGGATGACTCTTACATCTTTAGTGTGGGTAAAAGAGAAGAGAAAACATGCTCATATCTAAACCTTCTTTGGAAGAAGGTTTGATAAGAGATAGACAGATGAATAGATAGATAAATAGATAGATAGACAGATAGATAATTAACATCATTTAGAACTTGAACTTCCTATATGCCAGGAACTGTTCTAAGTGCTTAATGTATAATATTTTATTTAATCTTCACAACAGGCCTATGTAATTTTTCCTTGTTATCATTATCTCCATTTTACAAATGAGGAAATTGAGGCACCAAGAAGTTAACTACCTGGCATAAGGTCACCCAGCTAGTGTGGCAGAGTGGAATGGAACGCAAACAGTCTGACTCCAGAACCCTGATTCCTAACCACCCTGTCATCCTGCTGCAGAGAGAGACCCTTAACCATACAGACAGGGGCTGAGAGGTTGGGAGAAGTAGAACATTAGCTGTGGTCCCTGGGTGTGATAAGTCAATTCCCAGGTGTCAACTCCAAGCCCTCTCCTTAGGGGCATCTCTTCTTATGTGGCCACTAGCCTAGAGCTTACTCTCTTACACACCTTCCTTCTACACTACACGCTCTCGTGCCAAGTGGTACTGGGGTCCTTTGAATCATCTCCTTTACAACAATTTCCACTTCCTCTCTCCTCCCAGATGTCTCATTTTACCCAAGTCTCCTCTTGCAGATCATTCTTGTACACATTGTGAGTTCCAGATCTTCTCTTCATCATCTGTTTCCATAGCTGGGATGGGGGAAGGCAGAAGCCTGGGGACCCGAGGCTGGCCTTCGCAACAAGTGCTGGGAGTTGGAAGTGAGAGTAGGCTTTCCAAATAGGTTGTAGTTGATGTTAGAACTCTTCAGGGCAACAACGGTGGCTTCATGTTTGTGTGTCTTCCTGGGGAGTGGTGGTCATATGGGGGAGGTTTTTTCATATGTATCCATAAAAGAGCTGCCATGATCAGGAGAGCTGTGTCTTAGGAGTCCAGGCAGATTGA